>NC_068571.1:26246054-26547560 GCF_025698545.1 Gossypium raimondii | reverse complement strand
TTCTTTCGAGACTCTTCGAAGGATTTGGTACTTCAGTTTATTCATAACGCCGGCAGCTAGGGTTTTGGAGAACGGCGTATTTTAAACGGTTACGTTTCTACTTCCGTTGAAGAAAAAAAGGATTTTACCGTCTTTTTTCCCTAACTCTTTGGAGCAAGATTTTGTAATTATTTCCACGGAATCGTCAATTTACCATATCATTTCGGAGCGTGTTCTTTTTCCCAGTTAGAGAAATCTCTACTTCGAAGTGGATTTGATTTCCTTTTGCTGTTGCATTTGAAGAATTTGAAAGAGTTACAAGTTTTAGGGTGTTTATTTTTATTCAGTGCTGTTTGATAAGGTAGGCGAGATGGCATTATCTATAAAGATGGATATTGATGCAGTGGAGGATGTTACTTGTTTGGACCCTGAGCTTTTGCAGCTTCCTGATGTTTCTCCATTTGCACTAAAAGCCAGTCCTCAACTTGTCGAGGACTTGTTCTCTCAGTGGCTTTCGCTTCCTGGGACCGGCCATCTGGTACTGCTTTTGTAACTAAACTATTGTTGCTATTGATTTGTTAGTAATTTTTAAATACTTTTGTATTAGAATTTGTTTTCAACTTTAATTGGCTGCCTATTGTTGAATAAAACGTCCAATGCTGCGAATTGTTGTCATTTGAAATTTAGTTTACCTTAGTTCATTCGAATTAATAACAATGATGATGTCTCTGAAGCAGACTGGTGTAGTGAACCAATGATCAGTGCAGGTTTCAGTGAATGGATGGTCAAGAAGGCATCACACCTAATAAAATACATATGAATAAAAGGACTTTATTTATGAGGATTGGGTGGGTACAAAAACTGCTTATCTCAATGAACTGACATATATAACTTCAACATTAAAAAGGTGGTGAATGATATTGATACATTATCATTCTGTGCATCATTCTCTGTGCGGGATGAGGAGCTAATATCACTGTGGTTTAAAAGGTAAACAGAGGCGAGCAAGTAAGTGCAAGCATAGATTTATTACAGCCAAGAACGAACACCTTTGATAGTCCACTCATAGTCATGGAGTATCTTATTTGGTGGTTTTATGCTACCAAATGCAAGTCTGCATATATAGTAATTTGCAGTGAAATTTGTCCTGTGTTTTGCCTCAAGAGGGTTATGGATTTCACTCTAGGGGTACCTAGGATGCAGAAAACTAAAAAGGACTAGTTCCATAGGTTCTGATCTGCTATAAGATGTTCTCATGATAGGTTAAGAAAACCCATAAACTTACCGTTGAAAACTGTAACATTTCATTGTTCGATTTTGTAACTGACTATGCTAGGAATAATATATACTTTCCGTAATGTCTGAATTTGATAGAATATGCCTCTATGATAAGTTAGAAGCTTTTCTGCATTTAGATTAATTTTCGTTTCTGGTTGATAGATTTATAAAATATTCATCCCAATCAATGTATGGATGTTTTCTCATGCAATGAGCTTGGCTTTCTCCCTTTTTTAACCTGAGCACAGGTGAAATCTTTGATTGATGATGCAAAGTCAGGGACAATAGTTAACGCTTCTACAAACTTTTCTACTCTAAATGCTGTTGGGAGCCATTCGTTGCCTTCCATGTTTCCAAGTAGCAATGCACCTCCACTTTCTCCAAGAAGCTCATCTGGTTCTCCTCGCACGTCAAGGCAGAAGTCCAGCCCTTCTGCTCTTGGCTCTCCATTGAAATTAGTTAGTGAACCAATGCAAGAAATCATTCCACAGGTCTGTTTGCTAATGAAAGTCATTCCAGAGGTTTAGATATTGTTTTATTTAATGCATTATTAGATTGGAAATGTTTTTTAGGTTTTACTTCCTAAATTTCTGAAAATACTTCTTACATATCTGTTTGCCTTGCCATTCTTGCAGTTTTATTTCCAAAATGGTTGTCCACCAACCAAGGAATTGAAAGAACAATGTCTTTCTCAAATTAATCACCTTTTTAATAATCCTCTAAATGGATTGCAAATAGATGGTGAGATATATGTTTGATCTTTATGTCTTCATTTTATTTTTGTTTCTCCCTTCCACACATCCTTATCTTCTGGTCATTAATTGTGAAAATTTCCCCTTCAAACTTCTAAGGAACAAATGTCCTTTTCTGGTTTTGCAGAGTTTAAAGCAGTGACAAAGGAAGTTTGCAAGCTACCATCTTTCCTCTCTTCTGCACTTTTTAGAAAAATAGATGTAGACTGGACCGGAATAGTGACCAGGTATGTGTTCTGTGCATCTTTATAGATGAATAGATTTATTATATGAAGTAATTACACTATTGCTTAAACATGGTCTGTTTGAAAGCACTTGGTAGATGGCATTGACTGCTTCTTCTTTAAATAAGTTCTTCTATTATACATTCTCAAGTTTATCATTTAACTTCAGAGATGCTTTCGTTAAGTATTGGGTTGATGGAAATATGCTGACGATGGATATAGCAACTCAAATATTTGAAATTCTTAAGCGTCCAGGCTGCAAGTACCTCACTCAGGTTTTCTTTTTGCATTTGTTTTGGACAAATTGTCTTAATTAGCAGTTGTTCCTCTTAAAGTTATCTTTTCGAAGGTTTATACTTTTCTTCATAAGATCATTTTGGACTTGGATGCAGGTTGACTTCAAACCTGTTCTTCGAGAACTTTTGACAACCCATCCAGGATTAGAATTTCTGCGAAACACGCCTGAATTTCAAGATAGATACGGTATTTATTTCATTTGTAGTTGGTAATTTTCTTAAATGACTATCAAGTAGTGCACTTTATTTCCTTTTCCCATGTCTGATTTTTAAAAATTATTTATGTGCAAAGCTGCATTGATTTTTGATTAAGCAATCTACTAGCTAGTTTAACTGCAGTGTTATCCCAAGGACTGGTTCGATCTCAAAGATGGTGATGTTGACTGGCTTCCATTTTGAGCTCATAGTTTAGCAGGAATTGTATGTATAAGGCATATGGTGTTATCTTGTTGACTACATTGGTTCTTTTTCCTTCTCTACAAGAAAATATGATTAAATTTTGTGACATGTCAGTAGATATCCTGACTGATTCAGATTGAAATTGCCAATATCTTTTGAATCTTACCCTAATCCCTGCCAAGTGAGTTATCATGCAGTTGGAGCATGGTTTGATTGTTTAACGCTAGCCATTGTCATTATAGCCTGCAGGCTGAATTTGTTCCTGCTGATTTAATAATTTCGGGCGGAATCTCCTGGCAAAAAGTGGCTAAATGGATCTTGAACCTGATGATAGAATGTAAACAAAGATCAATTATCAAATTAGAAATGTTTAGTCAGTGAAAGGTTGCGTACAATTCTCCATTTATCAAACTCAAAAACCCAATACCTTAAGTATAGTCAATAAAAAACCATAATCGATTCTTTTAGGAATTGAATGTAGTTTTTGTATGGTAGTTGTGTGATTAAGGCGGAGTAAAAAATGATTCTGAAGGTAGGTGGGTGTCATTGCATTTGATTCTTAAGACTGCATTTCTGCTTGAGGAAATTTACCAAATGATATAATACTTAAGAAGCGGAGAAACAATTCACTCTGTGTAACCAAGCTGAGAACAATGGTTCAAAAAGAGTTTTTCCATTGTTAGAGTTATTTGAAGGGGTACCATGGATCTTTCATTTATTTATGTATGTTTTGCTTCTCTATCATTGAACATTAATACTGCAGAACTGATAATGGACAATATAAATTTCTGTGTTAATGTTCCAGCTGAAACTGTCATATACAGAATATTTTATCACATCAATAGATCGGGAAATGGCCGTCTTACCCTCAGGGAGCTCAAAAGAGGAAGTCTGGTTGCTGCCATGCAACATGCAGATGAGGAAGAGGACATTAACAAAGTCCTTAGGTTAGTATCTCGTTGGACATTTTTAGAATGTATTTGCTTTATTGAGAGCTTCAAGAAACAAATCCTTTCACATTAATGAGTAAAATATGTTAAACTGGGACTATAGTATGATAAACGGATGGAAGCTCTTCCCATTTTTCTCTTCTGAATGGACGTAAACAATTCAACATGGTGAAAGCTTGGGTTTATTATGTTTTCACGTCATGAATAACTAATGCTATAAATTATTGAACCTTTTTTTTGCTTCCTTTTGTAGGTACTTCTCATATGAACATTTCTATGTTATATACTGTAAGTTTTGGGAGTTGGACACGGACCATGATTTCTTCATCGACAGAGAAAATCTCATTAGATATGGCAATCATGCCCTTACCTACAGGATTGTTGATAGAATATTTTCACAGGTTAGTTTGCCTTGATCCTCAATCCCCTCTTAATTTCTGAATCAATTAGTTTCTATTTTCATCTACAATAAACAATTTCATATACTTGAAGTGTACTTTTGGCTGTGAATCATGAATTTCATCTCAGGCTCCACGAAAATTTACTAGTGAGGTGGAAGGGAAGATGGGTTATGAGGACTTTGTCTACTTCATGCTTTCGGAGGAGGACAAATCATCTCAGCCTAGTCTTGAGTATTGGTATCTTCATTTTTGAAAATAGATTAATTTTATACTACAGATTTTGCTTATTGGAAATGAGCTGATTCTTGCTTTACCTAAAATTTCAACTCAAGTGATGCCTTGTTAACACCTCCCCCTATTCTTAGGTTTACATTTAGAGGTTTTGCGTTATTTTCTCACTTCTCATGCAAAAAAAAATTTATTCTATTTTTTCAATGATTCAATTCCCTTGTATTCATCAATATGTAGCCTTGACACACATTCAGAGCATTGAGCAATGAAGCATTAAGCATGGTGGGGTGTCATTTTCTGCACTTAGTTGTAGAATGCATTAAAAGTAAGATGTACATGCATGCTGTATTTAAAGAATATTAGCATTTTTTTCATGTACTTGTCTGGGCCTAAATGGCACATTACTTTGCATGTAGCTTTCCTTGCTTTTATTTTAGAACTGAAGTCTTCTAGCATAATCCTCTTTCGTCCCTTAGCAAGGTGTTTTCAATGCTTTACTAGTTAGCTTTCCGCATCTGATTAGTTATTTTTATAGGTTTAAGTGCATAGATTTGGATGGAAATGGTGTGCTGACGCCAAATGAAATGCAATTTTTCTATGAGGAGCAGCTGCATCGAATGGAATGCATGGCCCAAGAACCTGTGCTCTTTGAGGACATATTGTGTCAAATAATTGACATGATTGCTCCTGAGGTTAAAGCTACTTTCTTTCTATTAACCGTGATTTCATTCTACTTGCTTGTTTCATACGATTTTGATTTAACTCACGATAATTTGCAGAGAGAATATTGCATCACGCTACAGGATTTGAAAAGATGCAAACTTTCAGGAAATGTTTTTAACATCCTTTTCAATCTTAATAAGTTTGTGGCTTTCGAAAGTCGTGATCCATTCCTCATACGGCAGGTTAGTGATTGCACAGTTAGATATTGGGTACTGAATGGATGCTATAGTTCTGCAATGACAATAGTCTGCTGGCATTTTCCCCCTTTTTGCTTGAGCAGGAACGCGAGGAACCAACTTTGACAGAGTGGGATCGCTTTGCACATAGAGAGTATATCAGGCTTTCAATGGAAGAAGATGTTGAAGATGCTTCGAATGGGAGTGCTGAAGTATGGGATGAGTCGCTTGAAGCTCCATTTTAATTTTTAAGGTTGCTGAGGTGAGTTTTGTAGTACCTTGTCAAAACATAATATTCAAGGTGAATGAAGAAAAACTGGCTACTTGGACATACTGCAGATGGTGTGCTTGTCTGCAAAGTGATTGGCCACAAGTTTCAAATTCATTCGTATAGATTTTACCTACATAGTTCACCTGCAGGCTATCTAGTTGCCATTTTTGCAATTAAGTGGCGGCAACAAAATTTCTCAGTCTGGAAAGCCAATTGCTTCTCATACAAGAGAGGGTTGATTCTCCCTGCTCTTAACTAATCACCATCTCCCTCCCAGGCCAGGTATCAACAGTCTGCTACTATGTTAAAACTTTTTGTTCTGTTTTTAGTTGGTGAAACAATCATTTACTGTTATCAGTCTGTGCCTTTGGGGTCGTGGAGGAAAGTAAAGGTGGATGGTGGATACTGCGATTGCCTTGTTTTGGTTTAGTGGCCGCCCCTATCTTTGTTGCCAAACAGAAATTTCGTTCCCCCTTCTTCAATAGCTCTGCGACTCTCCCTTTTTTTCTCAGTTTTTGGTACAATGTACATGTTCCTTTTTTTATTTTTTTTGATCCAGTGGGTGAAATGAACACTTTTTTTTTTTTTAAAAAGGAAAAGTTTTCTTAGTAAGCAATGTCACGGTTATCAGTTTCAAAATTGGCTGAAAGAAGTTAGTTATATTATATTCCAAAAAGAATGGTTAATACACTGATTTTTTTATTTATAAATTTAATTGTTGAATTGATATTTAACTACTGATATCAATTTATTTAAGAAGTTTATTCTTGTCTAAAATTAAAATAAATCAGTAATGTAAAAAATTGCACTTTACGAATGATTCAAAAGGA
This sequence comes from Gossypium raimondii, assembly GCF_025698545.1. Lineage (NCBI taxonomy): Eukaryota > Viridiplantae > Streptophyta > Magnoliopsida > Malvales > Malvaceae > Gossypium > Gossypium raimondii. The sequence goes on along the minus strand of NC_068571.1, from coordinate 26,541,050 downwards.
ATTCTTTTTTAAGAAAATTATGGAACATAAATTTAGTAAAAGAAATGTCTAATTTACTTTATTTAAAGTACCGAAGGTGATATATATATATATATATATATATTCTCCTTTTAAGCTTCCTCATTTGATTGATAATGAATCAAACTCTAGGTCTCACATTAATTTATTGAAATTATAAACAATTCTCCGACTGGGAAGTTAAAATGTCAGCTTTAGTTCATAATATTATATCAATAAAGTGTAAAAACCAAGATGAAGTTGCAGCTAAATGGCCTTGGCTAAAATTTGGTATTTGTTTAAATTCCATCTTAACAAAAGAAGCAGAAAACTTGCCAAAATTTGAGAGATATGCTTCAATTCGTTTGGGAAGCTTTTTCAAACTTGTGCTCGAAAGGAGTGTTGAAAAATCAAACACCAAAAGAATCATGCAAGCCACCATAGTTGCATGGATTGGTTTTTTGTTTTTTTTAGTTATAATGACAAAATGTCCTTTTTAACTTGCTTCGAAGACGGTGAAAGTGAAACAGAAATACACGTTGGTTTCACATATCACAACAGAATATGTATGTAATTGCATGTGGCCCATATTAATTATAGGATGGGATGCCCCATCTCTAAAACTTCCTTCACCCTCCTGGCTAAATTCAATTACTCCTACAGTCACAAATCAAGGCAAAACATGATCCATTTTTATCAGAAATGGACTGTCAATCATGATAAACAGAAAACTGACCATTGTTAGGTGAATTGAATTGATTTGTTTTCTCTTCTTTTGTTTTTTGTTTTTATAGATAGATATGATAATGAATTGTTCACATAATAATCAATTTATTACATACCTTAAAATTTTTAACATAATAATCAGTTTATTCTTTAATTTAATATATATAAATTTATTTATTTATATTTTGGGTAAAAAAATTAAATGCAATAAAACTATTAGTGTAACCACTGAAATGCAACACTGGACGATCCATGATTAATGCTCTAGAACTGCAGCTTCTGTTTGTCTCGAGAGTTGTATCATGACATGAATCGAATGGCTTCAGCCAGAATCTAGTTAGCTTAACTCGCTAAATCCTAGCCCAAAACATTGCACAAAATGATTCACTTCTGCCAATCAGTCCCACAGCTTTGAAAGCAAAATGTATTTGTTAGTGAAATGGATAACTAGATACAAAATCAATAATTTATCATTGATTCATTCACCAAAACAGAACAGGAAATAAAAAGGTAATTACATAATTTTACCTACTTAAATACAGTGCTACAACTAAATTAAACTTGCCAAATATTTCTGTTAGTTTTAGCCAGTATTAACTTCTTGTTTCTGTAAGAACTATTAGTATTTCTTTTTCCATGCGCTTTGATGATAATCAATCAAGCCAAAAGTATCCAGAGACCCCAAAACAGCAATAAAACAAGGAAAGATGATGAAGATGATAACAGCCCAGAATGAGAAACCCCAATGAAGAGGACTGGATTTGGAATGTCTGGCTTGCTGCATTTCTTCAGTTCCCCAACGCTTTCACGATGGCTCAATTTCTCATCAACGCACAGTTCTGGATTGCCTTTTAACCTTAACTTTTCACCAACTTTAGCAGTGAAGTTAGCAGAAAAGGGAAGTTTTCCACTTAGATTGTTGTTTTCCAAATTGATTTCATTCACAAACTCCAGAAACCCAAACTCCTCAGGTACTTTCCCGTTAAGCTTGTTGTTATCAAGGCCTAGATAGCACAAGTTCCTCAAATGCAACCCCATGGAAGCTGGGATTTCACCAACCAATCCCATGTTTGAAAATCCTATCCCCAAAATACCCCCTAGATTGCCCCAAATTTCCGGAATCTCCCCTCCTAGTAAATTCCCACTCAAATGCACCTCCTTCAATCTGGGCATTGCAGCAAGAAACAAAGGAACCCCAAAGTTTCCAAAACGGTTAAAACTCAAATCCAAGAAATCCAGAGCTTGTAAGTTGCTCAAGCTCTCTGGGATCTTACCAGAAAACCCATTTGAACTCAAGTCCAGCTTCAAAAGGTGAGTGAGATTACCTACAGAAGAAGGCACATTTCCATGGAATCCATTGCCACTCAAGTCGAGAATTTTCAGCTTCTTTAGCTTAGACAGATTAACAGAAACCTTTCCACTAAGCTTGTTTCTCGACAGTGTTATCTCTTCAATGTTAGCCAAATCACCGATTGCATTTGGGATAGCCCCATGAATTCCATTTCCGGACAAAACCAACCTCCTCAAACTTGTGAAATTTCCGGTGATGCCACTGAGAGGACCAACAAAAGCTGGGTTGTTTATAAACACAAGCTCTTCAAGAGAGGAGCCGAAAGTTGTGGGGATAACGGGGACAAAAGCTTGGGTTTGGGTGAAGCATTGGTAGAAGAAAAGCTTGCGTAGATGTTTGAAGGAAGTGAAGAGGAGAGGGCTGAAAGTGGAGTTTGGAGAGCAAGAAGGGTTTGGTGTAAAATCGGAAACGTACCCGAAACTCAGTTCCGTGACATGGACCGTAACGTTCTTCGTTGTTGGGTCGGTGAAATAATCACAAACAACGCCGTGAGGAGGGTAAGAGCAGAGGTCGTCAGGGAAGAGAGTGCGCCAATTGGTGGCTGAGTTGATGGAGGAGAGAACTTGGTAAACTGAGTCCTGCTCAGCCGAGTTGAGGAGGAGAGGTTGCTCCTGCTGCAATGAAATAGTAACTAGAGTGGATGTAAGAGTGAAGAAAAGAGCCAGCTTGAAAATAGAAACAACAGTCATGGTTTTTTCCTGGGAGTGGAAGAAAAAAGAGAGAGAAAACCAAGCAGTGTTGTTTGGGGGGGATGTTAGGTTGGTTGGGATGGAAGCGAAAAGAAGGGGATTTTGTTTTTTGGTTTATTGGCACTTTGCCATTGCATATATTGTGATGGACCTTGGTCTTGGACTGTTGTGTAGACTGTAGACTGGCTCTGCCAACACCCAAAACAACCTAGCTCTGACCCTCTGAATCTCTGACCAACCTAACTTCAAAATTTCTTCTTTTTACCTTTTGTAAAATTTTAACCCCATTTATGCTCAAGTCAACAAAAAGATAAATCCTTAATGGTAGTAAATGCAGCTTTTCAAGTGTTGGATCGAAATGCAAAACAAGAGCGTCTTTTTCTTTGGGTATATGAGTTCCATTCCAGCCCTGCAATGGCGTTAATGAAAGCGTCGGTTGTAGCAGCTTTGGTTTCAACTCCGGTAATGGTGAAAAAGGATAGCCGACAGAAAAACCTGCGGAGCAAAGGTAGCCGGGGGAAGCCAATAGTGAAGCGCCGCAGCCGCCGACTTACTGTCTCAAAACATGTTTCGTGAAAGCGACATTTAACTGACAAAGGGAACGAGGCATGCATGCTGCTACGTGTCCATATTACAGTGGCTTAAGACATGGACTCGTGTCTTTTGTACGGAAGGGGATCCTTTCCGGAAATGGTAGTGCATGCGAAGTCCCCAATTTCCAGCGCTGTTTGGCTCTTTCCTTGTTTCTCTGTGTTAGGGTTTCTCATAGTTGCGAAAAAGACGTTTTTTTTTTTTTTGCATATTTGTTTTTCTTGTTCGAGTGAAGTGGAAGCAAGCTGCACAGACCGGAAAGTGCAAATAAATTTTTACTGTTTTTATTTTTTTCACCTCTCTAGGTAAGTCAACAGTAATTTTTATTTTAAGTTCTTACCTGCTATTTTTAATAACAAAATTACGACCAAATATTCACCAAAGGTGTTTTGAGCCCATAAGTAAAATGGGCTTCTTTCTCTCAAATATTTGAATAAAGTTGGGAGTAAACAAGGTTGAAATAGGGATTTTTACCTAAATATTACAAAAAAAAAACCAAAATATTATATATATTTTTTAATTACGAAAATAATACAAAAAAATAAAAATCAGAAAAAAAAGGCTGCAGGTGATGTGACAAGAGACTGATAGGCGGCACTAAAGGTGCCATTCCCATGGGCGGCACCACTCGTGTTATAAACATGAGATCCGTCCAGTTGAAGGAGAAAAATAAGAAGAAAAATAAGAGAAAGAGGATGTGCTGCGAAAAAAGAGAGAAAAAAGAGAGAAAGAGAAGAGGAAAAAAATGTATTTTTTTGTATAATTTTTATGATTTTTTGTTGTTAGTTTAGTTATTAAGATTAATAAAAGCTGAAATTGATAGTTTTAGTTATTATTATTATTATTATTAGTTTTAGGGTTTAGATGTTACTTAGTATTATTGTTAGTAAAAAACTAGTATTATTATTATGGTTGGTTATTATTTTAGTAAAACCCTAATTATTATTGTTAGTTACTATTATTTTGAGTATAAAACTATTATTATTTTTATTGTGTTAGTTATTAGGATCGAGTGGTTAAACAATGTATATTTACAAAATGATAACTGAAAAAGTATGAGCTTAAGGATGAAAAATTGCATATTGAAACATTAATTTTTGTTATTTAAGTAATTTATTTACAGTTGGAGATTTTTTTTGAGATTTTGTTTATTTTTTGACAGATTGAATATTGAAGATGGATGATAAGTTTTTTGTATACGTTTATTTCGAATGAGTCATCTTGACAACTAGTGTTGGATGTGTATTTGAATGTAGGCAACAAATAGCAATGAGATTTAATAGAAATATCTCGTTGGATGAAATGAAGGTAAGGATTAATGCAAAAATTCTTGGACGTTGTGGGAGAAGGATATCAAAAATTTTCTACAAGTTTCCAGTTTCGACAAATCTGGTCAAATTCACCGAAATGGAAGTTGTAGACGACGAAGACGTGAAGACAATGGTCGCTCTTTACTGTGGGAATGGGAGTGACAAGAATGCACCGATTCACTTATTTGCTGAGTTAGCCGGTATGGAGCAAAATGAAGATGTCAATGCATCTGATGAAGAACACGGAGCTTAATAACCGTGGATGGTGGCTCCAATATCATACGTTGATAGTGAATCGACTATGGGTGAGATCGGTATCGATCTGAATATTACACCCGATATTGATGTGGTTGGTGGTGAAGAAGAAGGTGGTAGCGATCATTGGGATGAAGAGGTCGATAGTGACGGTGATCCCGAATTGGACGATGTACCTGATGATATTGACGATGAAGATGTCAACAACGATGGAAGCATTGACGCTTCTTCGATTGGGGAGCAAATGCGGTGTATTTTGATACACAATAATCCTGGGCCACACATGTCGCTCATAGACCCCGACGCAGCGTATGTAGCTAAGTTCTCGAAGTACCCTGAAATAGTTCATCCTCACGGGCTGGCAGTAAATTCTGATAATGAGGAGTTATTCATAGGCCAGAGATTCAGCTGTAAAGAAGAGTGCGTATTTGCTATTAAACGACCCCTTATTACTCGGTACGAGTCCTGATCTAGTTAAATTACAGAAAAATATTACGATAACATGATTTATTTCTATATATTACGTATATCCTTTTTAAATAAATAGAACCCGTGATTAACAAATAATAAAATCATACCGCCTCATTAGCCGCATCAGATATGTGTCTACCGCGTTTAATCAATGGATCCATTGCGATTCATGCAAGTTGAAAAAAAAGTTAGTAAAACACTCTTTACTTCGGCCATTTGTTCGTATTTTTTTCTCGGCATTTTATTACTTAAAAAAAAAATCATAATTTCTAATTTTATAATTTTACATTATTTCAGTGCATTATGTTTGAAATTTATTAATTTAGTGTGTTTTTTAAATTAATTTAGTGTAAAAACCCTTATTCTCGCCTTTGCTCGTATTATTTTCCGAATTTTATTACTTCCAAATAAATATATTATTTTCGTATTTTATTATTTTATATTATTTCATTACATTTTGTTAGAAATATTTGTATTAATTATTTCTGAATTTTAAAAAGTTAGTAGCGTTCACTCTTTACTTGACCATTTGTTCGTATTTTTTCTCGGCATTTTATTACTTTAAAAAATATCATAATTTCTAATTTTATAATTTTACATTATTTCAGTGCATTATGTTTGAAATTTATTAATTTGGTGCGTTTTTAAATTAATTTAGTGTAAAAAAACCTTATTCACGCCCTTTGCTCGTATTATTTTCCGAATTTTATTACTTCCAATAAAATATATTATTTTCGTATTTTATAATTTTATATTATTTCAAGTACATTTTGTTAGAAATATTTGTATTAATTATTTCTGAATTTTTAAAAAGTTAGTAAAACACTCTTACTTTGACTATTTGTTTGTCTTTTTTCTCCGTATTTTATTACTTTAAAAGATATCATAATTTCTAATTTTATAATTTTACATTATTTCAGTGCTATGTTTGAAATTTATTAAATATACCATTTTTCAGATTTTATTATTTTCAATGAATATACAATTTTCGTTTTTTTCTTCTCGTATTTTATGTTTTCTTAATTATTTTTATCATTTTATTTTAATGCTATTTTTCTAAAAAATTAATCACAGCATCCTAAATAAATTTCATAAAATAAATTTCTAATCAACATACAATGTACATACCATTAATTTTTCATGCTAAATAAATATCATAAAATATATATGCTAAATAAAATAATAAAACACGTACAATGTACATAACATATTACACACAAATATTACAAAAATTTAAATTAATAAAAAATTACCTTTTTTCTTTCCCTCTTCTCCTTTCTTTTTTTTCTCTTCTCCTTTTCTTTTCTTTCCTTTTCTTCTTCTCCTTTCCTTTTCTTTCCTTCTTTTTCTTTCCTTTTTCTTCTTCTCCTTTCCTTTTCTTTCCTTCTTTTCCTTTCTTTCCTCTCCTTTCCTTTTTTTTCTTTTTCTTTCTTTCTTTCTTCTTCTTTCCCTCTCCTTCTCTTCCCCCCACCCACTAGCAGAATGGGGATCATTAAATGGGCAGTGCCGCCCATGGGAATGGCACCTTTGGTGCCGCCTATCAGTGGCCTATCACATCACGCAGGCTTTTTTTTTGTTTTTTGTTTTTTTTGTAATATTTTCGTAAATAAAAAATATAATATTTTGGTTATTTTTTTATTTTTTTTGTAATATTTAGGTAAAAACCCGTTGAAATAGATTTCTTTAAATATTATTTTGGTCTCAAGTTTAAATGGTAAAATAAGTGAATATATTAAAAAAATATATGTAGAAAATGCCTTTGAACAGAAGTGCTTTTCAATTTTATGCCTTTCAGATTCTTTGTTGATTCAATTTTTTCTAGCACTTTAAGTCGAATTCCAATCCCAAATGATAGCATTTAGAGAAGAAAAAAATCTGATAAAATGGAATTAAGCAGGAAGACTAGAATTATTTGAAGTAGCATTTCAGTGTTTGTCACGAATATTCATAGTTGTTGGTACTTTTTTTGTTTCTTCTTTAGGAAATTATTCTTTAGAATTAGATGTTTTATGGTTTGTATTATTATACTATTTTTACTCAAATTTTGGTTAGTTTTAATTTAATCTTTTTATTATAGTGGAAAAGAAAATAAAATATATTATATTTTCACTAAAATTTAAAATTCAATCCGATTTCTTCAATAATTTCTTTTGGGTAGAGAAAAGAGGCTTAAGCCTTACAACATATATATATATATATATATATATATATATATATAACTAAATAAAACTCAAAAGAATACAATTTCGATTATCTATTATTTCCAGCAAATAAATAAGAATTGTGCTACAATAAAGTAAAAAGTAAAAAAAAAAAGTTTATCAGTTATTTCGTTCATCGCCTCAAACAAGTCAATATTAGGGTCCGTTTGTTTACAAGTAAAAGGTTTTACGGAAAATATTTTCTGCATTTTCCTGTGTTTGTTTCATAGAAAAACAGCTTGGTCAACGGAAAATGACTTACAGGTCAACAGAAAATAAGCCTTTTTCCTTGTAAAATGACTTACCATTTTGAAAAGCATAAGTCATTTTCCGAAAAAGAGCTCCTCAATAGATAATTTTACTTCTATATAAAAATTAACTTAAATCAAGTTTAATATTATTATATTGATAATAAATTTTATTTTTATTTTTAAAAATATTTAAAATATTTAAAATATTAATATAAAATATTATATTTTTAATATTATTAAACATACGTATTTAATTATTTATATTTAGTCATATAATAAATTATTAATATAATTAATATAATTTATTATTTTAATAAATTATTTAATATTTAAATTTTATTTTAATAGTAAATTTTAAAATAATAATTTTAAATAATATTATTCACATATTATTGAAAATATCAATATTAATATTTTAATACTAAATATTTATTACAATTATAAATATATTAATAATAAATGTTTTGTAGCATAAATGTTAAAATATGTCATGTAACTAAAATATAATCGTTGCAATGAACCTAAATTTAACAAAATATTTTTAATATATGTAAAAACATGTAAAATATAAAATTATAGATATAAAATAAACTCAATTAAACAATGAAAAATAAAAAATCTCAAATGTATGTTTGTTTAATTGAAAACGACTTTTATGAAATATTTTTAAAGAACCTGCCAAACAAAAGAAAATATTTTACACAGATTCATCCAAACATCCAAAAATATTTACTTTTCCAGAAAAGCAAGTCATTTTCTAGAAATCATTTTCTGGAAGCCATTTTCAGTGAAACAAACGGAGCATTAGTGTCAAAGGTGCGTAAATGTAACTCGTTTAAAAAACTATTCGGAGTTCATAGAGCTCTTTGTAAAACTTGTTGGAAAACCCGTTGTCAGACTTGATTAACCGCTCTTTGTTGTTCAAAATAAATAGTTTTATTTTTGTAATTTCTAATTGTTCCAAAATCTTATAAGTTGAATTTATCAAATTCAATTTTTCTCGTTCTATCTCAGAATATACATTCACTCGAAACTGATTCGCCTCCATTTCTACTTTTCGTAAGCAGGTCAAGCCTTTTTCAATCGTTCAATTGCCTCTCGCATAGTTCTTCTAAATTTCTAATAGTATTCAAGAGAATTATCCAATAAATCACTTAATGAAAGTAGATTATCTTTCCATTATTATTTTTATTTAAAAAATTCTCTGATTCCTTCCCAAACTAAACATGAACCTTTCGATTCATTTGACTCTCACACTCAATTATTTCTTATTTATTAAAATTAATTCCCATATTTTTTCTAATGTAATGAACTTGTTTTCTAAATATAATTTAAATTTGAATCAAGTTGTGGAAAAAAAATCATCCCACTGCCTTGTACAACCCCGGATCATCATTTGCAGCTGAGGTAGCCATGTAGTCCGATGTGGGATTAGCTTCCCTATAAACGTGATTAAACTTGATTTCCCATTGTCTTCCTTCATGTTTACAACGAGAGCCAAGCTACTAGCATCATCTCCTTGTTGTTAATCATCCTTACTACTAGGCTATTATCACTTTCAAACATTACCTTATGAAAACATTAATTTAGTTGGTATTAATATTGTTGTCAATACATGAGGACATAAGTTCAAGTACATTCAAATACATTTTATCCTTCTATTTAAGAGTTAATGTAACACCCCTAATCCATCTCCACGCCAGATTAGGGTTATGGAGTTTTACGACACATATCAAAATAATTTACTTCACTAAACTATTGATTTATTAATTTAAATAACAACATTCGAATATACATTTCATTCATAGAAAAATAAAATTTACGGGCCTTAAAACGAGCTTACGGGGCTCTAAAAATTGTTTGGGAACAATCGAAGACTAATTTGAATCAAAACAGAAAAACATGAAAGTTTTTGAAAATTTTAGAAATAGGGGGTCACACGACTGTGTGACAGAGCTTAGATCGTGTGGCTCAGGGAGATGGTCGTGACGCTCAGGGACATGGTCGTGTGGCTACCCCATATGCCTGTATGTTCAGACCGTGTAACTAACCGCGACTGTGTGACAGCCCGTGTCGTAGGTCGTGTGCACCTTAAAAAGCTTTCAAAACAAAGCAAATTTTCATCCAAAGCTTAGGTACCAAGCCAAATCAAAACCAACCATTTCCATACTTTAAAAACACATTTAAACAAACTAAAACATGCCAAAACATTCAACCTAAGTGTCTAACCAATGTGTCCTCATTGACACCACAATTCAATTATCAACCTCAATTCACATGTCACACCAAATTAATTTGTATTCAAGTTCATAAGTTCATATATATAACTCATGCCAAACATACCATTTCTTCTTATTCATTCAGATTCATTCATACCATGATTCAAAAACTTGCATAAGGTTTATATCAGATGACCAAAACAACTTTATATGAATATATTCACACCAAGATTAAATGCACATACACAAGCAAGCTAATACCAAGCTTAAGAATCTTTGCATCAATCTCATATGTAACACATGTAGTAAATGTTCAAAACATATACAAACTACACCTATTACATGCCATATAACCCAAAGATAAACATATCAAAAAATTACCAAAAGATATCCGGATAGTGTGATTCTTTGAGTTGATTCGACCGCCCGATTCTACAAAATGTAATCTACAAAGAAATAGAAGAAAAGACACGAGTAAGCTTTAATAGAGCTTAGTAAGTTCAACGGTTAAAATGATAAACTTACCGTAAAAAAAATAAATCACACAGTAACAGTTAAAAAACTATAATCCTATCAATCACAACCGTTCAACAGATGAGTCTTTATATCAATAATCATAATAAATAATCAATTAAATTATACTAGATCATTCAATATCAACTCATATTAACCAATTAGAAAAATCATATAACCATTTACAATATGAATTACAAATCATATAACCAGTGAAAATTTGCCCTATATGCGATATAACGAATTTGGATATGATGTTAACCATCTAGAACACACTAGAATGCTCAAACAAGCTTAACCAACCAAGAACACACTTAGGCACCAAGTGCCTAGCCCGTAGGCTAACATCCTTCCAAACACACCTGTGCATTAAGTGCCATGCTCGAAGGCCTTACATCCGCCCCTAGTAACCCACTAGAATCACTGTAAATATAACACGAAAGTCCACAATGAATGTTGGACTTTGGTATATTCAATGAACAGTAACGAATCAATAATCACCATCTCATCACAAGTGAAACCTGTATTGCACGCATTAAAAATCTATTGGCATGCCAATTGTATCATTTCTTACGTTTGTAATAGCTTAAATTTTAGTAGTGTCGAAAACAGTGGTTCGAGACCACTAAATCTAACGAGTGAGTTCAAAAATTTTTATTATTTATTAATTATGATTTAAATGTGATTTTAAAAAGATTTGTGAAATAGTGATTTGAGTTTAGAAGAAATTATGAGATTAATTGTTTTTGAAAACGGGGTATCAAAACCTCGATTTTATAAATCGAGCCGTGAATATTTTTATAAATATTTACAGAGTGCCATTAAGTTAGTATTAAAGTTTCGTCAGAAAATTTTAACATTTTGATAGATAATTAAATAAGAAGGACTAAATTGAAAAAGGTGCAAAACTTTCTAATTAAAGAAATAATGATTAAATAGCTTAAATGGAGAATAAGGAAGGACCAAAACAACAATTAGACACTTTCTAATCTTAAAATTGGATGAATTAGGGGCAAAATGGTCATTTGGGAATTAAGGTAAAAATTAAAACAATGACTAAATTGAAAATCTAGACATTTCTTCATCAATATTTAGCCAAAAACACCATAAAAGAGTCTCTAAAAAGCTTGTTTTTCGTATTTTTACACCATGTGAGTTCAATTCTTGCTCTTTTCTTGAAATTTTTGTGTTTTTAAGACTTTTACAACTAGGTTCAATTATCTATTTCATTAGTTTTTGATTTTATGAGTAATTTTGAAAGTTACCATTGATGAGTGCTGGATGTTTGTGATGATTTAATATGGATTTAGGGCTTTAATTTTGTTATATGATGATTTTATAAAGTGATTTTGATAGATATTGATTTTAAGACTAAAATGTGAAGAATTTAAGAATTAGGGTTTGCTATTAAATTTTTACATATCAAAGGCTGTAAGATAGCCTAGAATACTTAGATAAATTGTAAATTGAGAAAATTTAGTTCATTTGGTAGACTAATTAGTAAGGGACTAAATTGTAAAAATTTTAAAAGTTGGGGTAATTGTGTAATTTCAAAATTTTTAGGGTCTTGATTGTAAAGTGAATTGAAACTGAAATATATGCTAATGCATGAATAATTTTATATTTTAGATCAAGAGCTCGTAGATCAACGAGAAAAAGGGAAATTAACAGAATAATCCTTGAATTACTACAAACTTACAATTTAACCCAGGTAAGTTCGTATGGTTAAACTTTAATGTTAAATGTTAAATTGATAATTGGTATTATGTAATTATTCATATCATTTTTTGAAATAAAATTATTGTTAAAGTTATAAAAAATTAAATTGAATGTTCGAGGCGAAATGAACGCATGATTGAGTACATTCATTCTGTGCAAAGGAGAAATTGACGGCAAATTAACCAAGTAAATCGGGGTTTAGTATTTGTTGCTAACTTCTGTGTTTGATTTTAGTTTAGCTCTTATGAGCTTCAGTTAACTCATAGGAGTTTCAGTCTAACCCTTATAGGTTTCCGTTCAGCTCTTATGAGCTTCCGTTTAACCTTTACGGGTTTCCATTTAGCACTTATGTGCTTTTGTGCAACCTTTGGGCTTTTGTATACGATATACTCATATCCGTAAGACGTTCTCCAATTTGACAAAATCTGGTAAGTGACATATGAAGTATTATTGGAAAACTTAATGATATTATCGATTTTGAGATGAAATAGGTGAAATCATCAATTGAAGTTGTGATTGATAGGAAATGTGTAATGAACGATTTAGTTAAATGCATCATTATAGTATGTTCGGTAAGATTTAAGTTTAAAGCCCATGAACTTACTAAGCTACATTTAGCTTACTTGTGTTGTTTAATGTTCTTTGTAGATTTTCGAGTATTCGGAAGGTTGGATTAACGCATTGAATCACACTATCCAACTTTCCGGTAGATTTTGCAAAACATACTATGTTTTATATGGCATGTATAGGAATTTAAATGGTTGTGTAAACATTAAAATGACATTTTGGCTATGTTTCATATTAACATATATATATTTATGGTTTGTCATGTTTGTAATAAGTGTTGGTATGGGTAATGAATGAATTGGTATAACAAGTTAATATAGTAGTTGCATGTGTGAATTAATTTATGTTCTAGTTTAGATTGTTAGAGTATATGTGATAATATGACCATAATAATGATAGGATTGGTTGTTTTGAAGATTTTGTTATGGCCTATATGTATGAAATTTGAGATGTGTAGGATGGAATCAATTATAGGTGAGAAAAGAGGCCATAAAATGACCTATTTTTGTCTACATGGGCAGAGACACGGGCGTATGTCTTAGCCGTGTGTGACACATGGCCTAGCACATGGGCATGTGGTTTGGTCGTGTGTCCCTTGCACCTTGAAATTTCAAAACAGAATACCCAGGTTTTTACAAACGGCCTAGCACAGGGGCTTGTGACCTCTGCACCTTTCACACGGCCTATCACACGAGCTCGTGGATGCCATGTGACCCAAGTTAGAGAGTTACACGGGTAAGGACACAGGCTGGGACACGGCCGTGTGCCTCACATCGTATGCCCACACAGCCTAAGACACGGGTGTGTCTCTTGGCCGTGTAAGCCACACGACCGGCCACACGGGCGTGTATCCCCTGCTCCTAAGAAAAATTTTTGAGATTTTGAGAAAAATTCCCTAAGTATCTAGTTTAGTCCTGATTCACTTCTAAGGTCTATATTGGGCCTCAAGGGCCTATATAAGGGTCAATATGAGTGTTTTATGATTGGTTCCTGATGTGTATATTAATATTGTGAAACGTTAGTATTTAATCCGTAAAGTTCAGTAATACTCTGTAAGCCTGTTTTTGTGACAGATAAGGGTTAGGGGTGTTACATTTATTTGTATCAGAGCTTTAGTTTAGCCTATTCTTGGAATGAATGTTGTGTGTAAAGTGTCTAGAAATACATGCCATATAAATTTGTGATAGTGTGATTTGTATGATTTGATCTAACCCTTGTTTTTCTTATAGATTGTAAAGTTGTCAGGTAGATCTAAACATGCTGAACATGATGAGGCCAATAGTAGAGTACATACATCTGAACATGTGACAAGTAGTAACATCCCAATTCCTTCGACTCAAGAATAAGAACTTAAAAACATGTTCTTTGGATTTATGAACCAATGGTTTAATGAATTTATGCAAGAGAGAAATCAAGCTCAACAATCTCCTCCTCATACTGTACCATTTGTAGAGCCTCCGATTGCATCTCCACCTCCTTCAGTAATTGAATCAAGTAAACGTACTTTGATAGAAAAACTTAGGAAGTGTGGGACCGAAGAATTCAAGGGTAGGTCAGATGATGATCCTGTCAAAGTTGAGTATTGACTTCAGAACATAATAAGAGTTTTTGAAGAAATGACCTGTTCTCCTAAAGATTATTTGAGATGTGTTGTGTCGCTACTAAAAAAAGAAGCTTATAATTAGTGGATGACTATAGTGGCCGTGGTGCCGAAAGAGAAAATCACTTGGGATTTTTCCAGAGTAAATTTAAAAAGAAATATGTTGGTAGGAGATATTTGGATAAAAAGAAGAGGGAATTTCTTGAATTGCGACAAGGTAACCGATCGGTAGCTGAGTACGAAAGGGAATTTGTATACCTCAGCAGATATACCTAAGAAATTGTACCAATCGAAGAAGAAATGTGAATTCGCTTTGAGAAAGGATTAAATGATGAAATCAGAATGATGATTGGAGGCACAGAAATACGAGAATTTATCGTTTTGTCAGATCGTGCTTAGAAAATAGAAGAGGTATATAACCAAAAAATGCAGAGAGACAAAATGAATAAAGAATCTTACACAAGAAGCTCCTCCAAGTCATTTCCAACAATTTCGGCTAAAAAGTCTAGAGATGATTTTAGTTGAGCCACTCCAATGCCAGAATGATCAAATAAGAATAAGGCGATTCAATAAGATTTCGAGGCAACTATCAGACCTGCAGCCAGTGTGGGCAGTGTACAGAATGTTTTTAGGCCCAAATGCAAATATTGTGGAAAATATCATCCGGATAAATGCAGAGGTAAAGTAGGGGCTTGTTATAAATGTGGGGCCACCGATCATTTTATTCGAGATTGCCCTTAGTTGCAAAGAAAGGAAGAGAGCAGAAAGAGAAATAGTTGGCCACTTCACATAGAAGTAAACATTCAAGCCAAAATAGTACCGCTAGGACTGCTTTTTCAAGTATGAAAGATTCTGCTGCTCGGTCAGAGGCTAGGGCACCTACACGTACTTATGCTATCTGAGCGAGGGAGGAAGCTATGGCTCCAGACGTAATAACTGGTACATTCTATCTTTTTGATGTTATTGTGTATGCATTGATTTACCCTGGGTCCAAGCATTCTTATATTTTATCTGCATTAGTAATAGAAAAGAAAATGCCTATTGAGTTTACTGATTATGATATTCAAGTCACTAACCCATTAGGCCAAAGTGTGATAGTTAATTTACTGTGTCGAAATTGTCCACTGAAAGTAAAAGACTGTGAATTCCCTGCTGATTTGATGTTGCTACCCTTTTGGGAATTTGAAGTTATTTTGGGAATGAATTGGTTAACGAAGCATGATGCTGTAGTAAATTGTCAAGAGAAACGAATTAATTTGAAATGTCAGATAGGAAAAGACATTTCAATTGAGTCTGAGAATCTGAATAATACTGTTAAAATTATTTCAAATTTTTTTGCTCAGAGAGTGTTGCGTAAAGGTAATGAGGCATTTTTAGCCTACATTCTTGATACTCGGGATTCTAAGTCAAAGCTAGAACATTACCAATTGTTAGCGAGTTTGCCGATGTGTTTTCTGAGGAATTGTTGGGTTTACCACCTGATCGTGAAGTTGAGTTTGTAATTGATGTGATCCCGGGAAGAACTCCTATATCAGTGACACCATATCGTATGGCACTGGTTGAATTAAAAGAGTTAAAGACAGTTGCTAGAGTTTTTAGACAAAGGGTTCACCAGGTCAAATATGTCTCCTTGGGGTGCACCTGTCTTATTTGTAAAAAAGAAAGTCAGTTCATTGAGACTGTGTATAGACTACAGACAGTTGAATAAGGTCAGAATTAAAAATAAATATCCTTTGCCTCATATTGACGATTTGTTTGACCAACTGAAAGGTGTTGCAGTATTTTCGAAGATAGATCTTAGATCCGGGTATTATCAGTTGAAGGTTAAAGAGTGTGATATGCCGAAGACTGCTTTCAGAACTCGGTATAGTCATTATGAGTTTTTGGTAATGCCATTCAGGTTTGACCAATGCTCTTGCTGCTTTCATAGATTTAATGAATCAAAATTTTCAGCCTTATTTGGATAGATTTGTGGTTGTGTTTATCGATGATATATTGATCTATTCCAAGATAGAATCCGAGCATGCACAACACTTGAGAATTGTGTTACAGACTTTGAGAGAGAAACAGTTGTATGCAAAGTTTAGCAAATGTGAATTTTGGCTTCACAAGGTTAGATTTCTTGGTCACATTGTATCAACCGAAGGGATTCGAGTTGATCCGAGTAAAGTGTCTGCAGTGGTGAATTGGAAAACTCCAAAGAATATTGCAGAAGTGCGAACTTTTCTGGGTTTAATAGGATATTACCGTCATTTTGTCAAGAATTTTTTGATGATTGCTTTGCCATTAACCCGATTATTACAGAAGAATGTTGAATTTGTGTGGTTTGATAAGTGTTAACAGAGGTTTGATCAGTTAAAGAAGATGTTAACAGAGGCTCTAATTTTGACTCAGCCAGAATCGGGTGTACCGTATGTTGTTTATAGTGATGCGTCTCTACATTGTTTGGGTTGCGTACTGATGTGGTCGGGAAAAGTAGTGGCCTATGCTTCTTGACAGTTAAAACTGCATGAGAAGAATTATCCTACACATGATCTCGAGTTGGCTGCAATTGTATTTGCTTTAAAGATTTGGAGACACTATTTATATGGTGAGAAGTGTTACGTGTTTACGGATCACAAAAGGTTGAAGTATTTGATGACTAAGAAAGAGTTGAATTTGAGACAGAGGTGGTGGTTAGAGCTACTTAAAGATTATGATTTAGTTATTGACTATCACCCGGGGAAGGCTAATGTAGTTGTGGATGCAGTTAGTCGAAAGTCATCCTTGTTTGCACTTCAAGCAATGAACGCTCATTTGTCTTTTATTGAGGATGGTACTGTATTAGCAGAATATAGAAAAAACCTCTATTTCTGATATTGAAATGACAGATGGTTTGGGACAATTTGAGTTTAGAGTATAGTATTGATGATAATGGTATGTTACGTTATCGTAATAGAATTTGTGTTCTGAATAATTCAGATTTGAAAATTGATATTCTTTCTGAATCTCACAGTAGCACGTATTCTATTCATCCAGGTAGTACGAAGATGTATTGTGATTTGAAAATGATGTATTGGTGGTCGAATATGAAACGAGAAATTTGTGAATTTGTAGCAACATATTTGATTGTTCAGCAAGTGAAAGCAGAACATCAGGTACCAATGGGTTTGTTACAACCTGTTATGATTCCTGAATGGAAGTGGGAGCATATCACAATGGATTTTGTATTTGGATTACCTGTGACTCCAAAAAAGAAAGATTCGATCTGGGTAATTGTTGATAGATTGACAAAGTCGGGACATTTTATTTCGGTCAGTACAGACTTTTCGCTTGAGAAGTTGGTGGAATTGTATATATCAGAGATTGTGAGGTTACATGGGGTTCTTATATCCATTATTTCTGATCGAGACCCGAGATTCACATCAAGATTTTAGAATAAACTACAAGAAGCTCTAGGCACTAAGTTAAATTTAGCACAACATTTTATCCTCAGACTGAGAGTCAATCAAAATGAGTAATTTAAATTTTAGAAGATATATTGAGGTGTTGTATACTCGAGTTTGGAGGTAGCTGAGAAATGTATTTACCGTTAGCTGAATTTGCATATAACAACAATTATCAATCCAACATAAAAATGACACCATTTGAAGCTCTTTATGGAAGAAAATGTAAGACTCCATTGTATTGGTCTAAATTGAGTGAATCCAAGATAGTGGGAGTCGACTTCATCCAGGAAACTGAAGAAAAAGTTCAGATTATCCGGGACAGTTTGAAAGTTGCTTCTGATCGTCAGAAATCATATGCAGATTTGAAAAGAAGAGATATAGAATTTGCGGTTGGTGATCGAGTGTTTTTAAAAGTTTCACTGTGGAAGAAAGTATTGCGGTTTGGCAAAAAAGGGAAACTGAGTCCAAGATTTATTGGACCGTATGAAGTTATTGAAAGAATTGGCCCTGTAGCTTAAAGATTAGCTTTGCCTCCGAAACTTGAGAAAATTCATAACGTGTTTCACTTATCAATGTTGAGACGGCATAGATCAGATCCTTCACATGTGATTCCTCATAGTGAAATTGAGGTACAACCGGATATGACATACTCGAAAGAACTGGTAAGAATTTTGGCTTGAGAGGTTAAAGAACTACGGGATAAACGAGTACCATTAGTTAAAGTATTATGGCACCGTCATGGTTTGGAGGAGGCTACTTGGGAAATAGAAGAATTGATGAGATCACAGTATCCTAACTTATTCTAAGGTAACAAATTTCGAGGGCGAAATTTCTACAGGAGGGAGAGTGGTAACAGCCTGAATTTCAGTAGTGTCAAAAACAGTGGTCCGAGACCACTAAATCCGACGAGTGAGTTCAAAAATTTCTTTTATTTAGTAATTATGATTTAAATGTGATTTTAGAAAGATTTGTGAAATAATGATTTGAGTTTAGAAAGAATTATTAGGTTAATGAGTTTTGAAAACGGGGTATCGAGACCTTGATTTTATAAATCAAGCTGTAAATATTTTTATAAAAATATTTATGGAGTATCATTAAGTTAGTATTAAAGTTTCGTTAGAAAATTTTAACGTTTTGATAGTTAATTAAATAAGGACTAAATTGAAAAAGGTGTAAAACTTACTAATTAAAGAAATAGTGATTAAATAGCTTAAGTGGTGAATAAGGAAGGACCAAAATGGCAATTAGACACTTTTTAGAAGTCTAAAAGGCATGTGCATAGAAAAATCTTGAAATTGGATGAATTAGGGGCAAAATGGTCATTTGGGAATTAAGGTAAAAATTAAAACAATGACTAAATTGAAAATCTAGACATTTCTTCATCAATCTTCAGCCAAAAACACCATAGAAGAGTCTCTCTAAAGCTTGTTTTTCATATTTTTACACCATGTGAGTTCAATTCTTGCTCTTTTCTTAAAATTTTTGTGTTTTTAAGACTTTTACAACTAGGTCCAATTATCTATTTCATTAGTTTTTGATTTTATGAGTAATTTTAAAAGTTACCATTGATGAGTGCTAGATGTTTGTGATGAATTAATATGGATTTAGGGCTTTAATTTTGTTATTTGATGATTTTATAAAGTGAATTTGATAGATATTTATTTTAAGACTAAAATGTGAAGAATTTAAGAATTAGGGTTTGCTATTAAATTTTTATGTATCAAAGGCTGTAACATAGCCTAGAATACTTAGATAAATTTTCAGTTGAGAAAAGTTAGTTCATTTGGTAGACTAATTAGTAAGGGACTAAATTGTAAAAATTGTAAAAGTTAGGGTAATTCGTAATTTCAAAATTTTTAGGTACTGATTGTAAAGTGAATTGAAACTGAAATATATGCTAATGCATGAATAATTTTATATTTTAGATGAAGAGACGTAGATCAACGAGAAAAATAGAAATTAACAGTATAATCCTTGAATTACTACAAACTTACAGTTTAACCCAGGTAAGTTCGTATGGTTAAACTTTAATGTTAAATGTTAAGTTGATGATTGGTATTATGTAATTATTCATATCATTTTTTGAAAATAAAATTATTGTTAAATTTATAAAAAATTGAATTGAATGTTCGAGGCGAAATGAACGCAGGATTGAGTACATTCATTCTGTGCAAAGGAGGAATTGATGGAAAATTACCTAAGTAAACTGGGGTTCAGCATTTGTTGCTAACTTCCGTGTTTGCTTTCAGTTTAGCTCTTATGAGCTTCAGTTAACTCATATGAGTTTCAGTTTAACCCTTCTGGGTTTCAGTTTAGCTCTTTTGA
The DNA here is from genome assembly GCF_025698545.1 of Gossypium raimondii. Lineage (NCBI taxonomy): Eukaryota > Viridiplantae > Streptophyta > Magnoliopsida > Malvales > Malvaceae > Gossypium > Gossypium raimondii. The sequence goes on along the minus strand of NC_068571.1, from coordinate 26,520,837 downwards.
GCTTCAGTTTAACTCTTATGGGTTTCCGTTTAGCTCTTATGAGCTTCTATTTAACCCTTACGGGTTTCTGTTTAGCACTTATGTGCTTCTGTATAGCCTTTGGGCTTCTGTATATGATGTACTCATATCCGTAAGACGTTCTCTAATTTGACAAATGCTGGTAAGTGACATATGGAGTATTATTGGAAAACTTAATGATATTATCGATTTTGAGATGAAATAAGTGAAATCATCAATTGAAGTTGTGATTGGCAGGAAATGCGTAATGAACGATTTAGTTAAATGCATCATTATAGTATGTTCGGTAAGATTTAAGTTTAAAGCCCACAAACTTACGAAGCTACATTTAGCTTAATTGTGTTGTTTAATGTTCTTTGTAAATTTTCGAGTAGTCGGGAGGTTGGATCAACGCATCGGATCACACTATCCAACTTGCCATTAGATTTTGCAAAACATACTATGTTTTATATGGCATGTATAGGAATTGAAATGGCTGTGTAAACATTAAAATTACATTTTGGCTATGTTTCATATATATGTATGGTTTGTCATGTTTGGTATAAGTGTTGGTATGGGTAATGAATGGATTGGTATAACATGTTAATATTGTAGGTGCATGTGTAAAAATTAAAATTACAATTTTGTTCTAGTTTAAATTGTTAGAGTATACGTGATAATATGACCATAATAATGATAGGGTTGGTTGTTTTGAAGATTTTGTTATGGCCTATATGTATGAAATTTGAGACGTGTAGGTTGGAGTCAACAATGGGTGAGAAAAGAGGCCATAAATTGACCTATTTTCGTCCACACAGGCAGAGACACGGGCGTGTATCTCAGCTGTGTGTGACACACAGCTGGCACATGGGCATGTGGTCTGGTCATGTGTCCCCTGTACCTTGAAATTTTAAAACAGAATACCTAGGTTTTTACAAATGGCCAAGCACAGGGGCGTGTGACCCCTGTACCCTTCACATGGCCTATCAGACAGGTGCGTGGATGGCTGTGTGACCCAAGTCAGAGAGTTACATGGGTAAGGACACGGGTGGGACATGGCCGTGTGCCTCACATCGTATGCACACAAGGCCTAAGACATGGGCGTGTCTCTTGGCCGTGTAAGCCACACGGCTAACCACACGAGCGTGTATCCCCTGCTCCTAAGAAATTTTTTTTAGATTTTGAGAAAAATTCCTTGAGTATCCAGTTTAGTCCCGATTCACTTTTAAGGTGTATATTGGGCCTTGAGGGCCTATATAAGGGTCAATATGAGTGTTTTATGATTAGTTCCTGATATGTATATTAAATATTGTGAAACATTAGTATTTAATCCGTAAAGTTCAGTAATACTCTGTAACCCTGTTCCAGCGAGGGATAAGGGTTAGGAGTGTTACAACGTTCATCGGCTCAATATACCATTGAGTAACAATGCTTAAATTAATTACTTTCTCGACTCATATCCATTTACTTCAATTCAATAATTTCAGAATATCCAACAATCTCAACTCACAATTAATATAACATTTTAATTTATACAAAAGTAAACCATACAAGCTTACTAGGGCTAAACTGCAGTGATAGCAAAAGTTCAAGGACTATTCAACAACTTTCCCTTTTCCTCGGTTATCTACTTTCTTGATCTATAAAAGAGTTTATTTCATTTTATTAACTTCAATTTCATTTAATACTCAATTTAGTACATATTTCATCCTATTTACAACTTTTCACTTTTGCCCCCAAACTTTTACATTTTATTCAATTTTACCCCTATGACCAAAACAAGATTATTTCCACAATTAAAATTTATACCCATTGAACCGATTTTTTAACTACTCCAAATCAACCCACACATGTTGAAATTTCATGAGAAAATCATGACATAAATTCATTATTTTCAATTAAATCCCTAAACTTAAGTCATACAAAATTACTTTACAAAATATTCCTATTTAACAATTAAGCTTAATAATCTACCATTTAACTTCAAAAACATATCAGACTCATCAATGACATCTTCCAAAATATTTAACAATTTTATGAATTAACCCCCGGGTTAACTAGATTAAATTAAAATGATATAAAAAATACTAAATTCATGAAAAATGGGTGATGAATGGACTTACATGCAAGAGGTACTTGTGAACGAAACTTCAAGCCCTCTATAATGGTGTTTCGGTGATGAACAAAACCAAAATAGAGAAGAAAACCATTATGTTTTCTTAATTTTTTTTACTTTTTAACATTATTATAATAACTTAAATATATTATAACATATAATATTATTAAACCATTATATATAAACCGTCCACTACTTCAATTATGGCTAATTTTCCATATTAAGCCATATCATTTTGCTTAAATACCCAATTGTCACTAAAACACTAATAACAATTGACTTTTACATTTTCTATGATTTAGTCCTTTTCTTTAATTAACTATCTAAATATTAAAATTTCTTAACTAAATTTTAATATGATACTAATTATCTCGTAAATATTAAATAACTAATATTTATGAATTGACACGTCGAAATTATGGTCTCAAAATAACTATTTTCGACACCACTGGAAAATGGATTGTTACATTTAAAGACAAGTTATGATTTGTTCTAGGTATTATATAAAAGAAGATATGTTGGGGTTAAACCCGATTAAGCAATGAACAAGTAAAATAATGGAGAAATTGAAAAGATCGAACAAAAATATTTTATGTGGAAAAACCTCTCTGAAGAGGATAAAAAATCACGAGCAAAGATAATTTCATTAGAACGACAAAAACGAAAAGTATAAAAGATGGAGATAAAACTAAATCTCGAAACCCAAAATAAAAACCATCAAAACATAAACACAAAATTCTCTGAAAGCTTGTAAAAGCTAATACCTAAATGTGTAATGGATTATTTTTTTAGGGTGCAAAAGTGACATGTTTATAGGCTAAATTTGTAGGTTAAATAATATTAAAATAACCTACACTAATCAGAGTTTAAGTGAGAAACTAAAAACATAGTTTAACTGGGAGAAGAAAAGCCTAAAAAATTGTGGCATAACTCTACAAATCTCTACATTGACTCGTATTTTCACAACGCTTTCTTTTCCAAAGCCCACCACGGGCTTATCACGAACTATTCAGGATATTAACCGAGTCAAAGTTATGTTTAGAAGCTAGAAATCTTCTAGTCTTTGACTTGTGCACTGCTAAATCAGAACTGAACTGAGTCTGATTTCTACGAACGCAATGCCCTATCTTTTCAAAACCTGCATCCAAAAGAGAACCTTTCTTATACGAAACGGTCATACATTTTTCCCTCTTATGAGCAAGTTGTCTTCTCTTCAAATGGGTCGACTTTGACTCCTTAACAAAAGAAGGACGTCTTGTTTCATTGGTCACCATTGATCTTTCCAAAATATAAAGATGCCAATCTTTTTACCTTTCATCAAAATGAGAGCCCCGTAGAATAAATTAATGTTGTTTGACTTGATGTTAATTCCACAACCCTTCGAGTCCAAAATTCCCAAGGAGATGAGATTTTCTTTAAGTCAGGCACATGCCTGACATCTGACAATGTCTTAATTGTCCCATCATGAATCCTGATCTGAACAGTACCAATACCGGTTAACTTACTGGGTGAACCATTCGTCATGCATACAAATCCACCTTCAATTGAATTGTACTAGAGAACTAGTCCCTGTTGGGAAACATGTGGAAAGAACACATCGAATTCAGGATTCACTCAAACGGAAGCTCGGAGTTTTCACTTGTTGACACCAACAAAAAATTATCACCTTTGTTATTGGCCAAATTAGCACCAACTAAATCTTCCTTATTGCTCTCAACAACCATTTTATTTCGTAATTTGTAACAATCCGCCTTAATGTGACCTAACTTCTTACAATAGTGACATCTCTTCTCTCGCTTTCTTGATGCTACCAAAACTGAGGCTTGCCTATTTGACTTGCTATTCGAACCAAACTCATTGTTGAGTTTGTCTTTGCTCAAAAGATGACCCTTCACATCCTCGAATGAGAGGTTATCTGTAACACCCCAAACCCGGCCTAGACGTTATTACTGAATCTGGTGTGTCACATTGAAGTGTTTATTGAAAGCCATGTTTTCATTGAAAACCTTTCTTGAAATTTCAAACTTCTTGCCATTTAAAACTTGTACAAAACCTCAGTTTGCGTTTGCTTATTTTCAATCGAGGTTTATTAAAGAAACGTTGTTACCTTCAAAACCTTATTGTTGTGGAAGCTTAATTTAAAACAAATGATTTACGAAAACGTGTTATTTAAAAATTGAGTTGCGAAAACATAGTGTTTGAAAATAGTTATTGTTTTGGAAAATCGGGTTCTCCTTCTAGCAGATAAGAATCGCAATCAATAAAATCTCGAATTTAAAATCCAAAATTTTTGAGGCTTTATTACAACCCGAATAAAAATCAATGTGCTTTAGTAAATGAGCAAAACAGAATAAAACTTGTGCAGTTGTGTGGCCCTCTTCTAGTCCCTCGTAGCTCCGAACCGTCTAACATTGGGGATTACCTGAAAGGTTAAAAATGGGGTGAGTTTACAAAAACTCAGTGTGTAATCTCCTATCATTCAGTTAGTAATATAAGCAGTAATAGTCTGGGCCTGAGCCCTTTTCAGTAACAGAACAATGTGGCTTTAGCCTAAAACAATAAAAGTGTACTGTGGGCCTTAGCCCATTACAGTATCAGAATCAGAAATAGAATACATGTGGGCCTAAACCCAATACAGTGACAGAATCAGTAATAGAAATGCAACAATGTAATCATGCAACCCATCCCAATCCAGCCAACACACCATGCGGGGATAAAATCGACCCACCCAGCCAACACACCAATATCAGCACCGATTGCGGCACTAATCAGTATCGCAGCAAAGCTGCCAGTAACCAGAATGGGTAAGAGCCATAAACAGGATAGCTATAAGCTATAAACAGAATGGCTACAAGCCATAAGTACAGTAACATGATTGACACAAAGCCATTAGTAGCAGTGATATGACCGGCACACATCCATCAATAACGGTAATATGATCGACACAAAGCCATCAGTAGCATCGCAGCAAAGCTGCCAGCAACAGTATCGCAACAAGGTTGCCCGTAATAGTATATGCGACCAAGCCACCAGTAATAGTGATTGTGGCAGAGTCACAAGTACAGTACTTCCTCCATAACAGTATCCCAACCCCATGCAGTATGTCGTGTATGCAGAATGCCATGCTTAGAATCAGTCATACAAATCATAGACAAATCAGTCATACCAATCACAGACAAATCAGTCATTTAAATCACAGACAAATCAGTCATTTACATCACGGACAAATCAATCATTTACACTCGAGGGGCAAAATAGTCATTTACCCTCTAGGGGAATTACGGTCATTTTACTTTACAGGGGTATTTCGATCATTTAACCCTATAGGGGTATTACGGTCATTTTACCCTACAGGGGCATTACGGTCATTTTACCCTATGGGGGGTTTTTGATTATTTTACCCTACAGGGGTATTACGGTTATTTTACCCTACGGGGGCATTATGGATATTTTACCCTATAGGAGGTTTTTCGATCATTTTACCCTATAGGGTATTATGATTATTTTACAAATATTGGGGTCTCGGTACTTATTACGACCTCCTAAAAGGTCTATCATCGCTTTGAGTGACTCATATAACCTACACGGCCAGAACAGTGTATATGGGCCCAAAACCCGCTATTAGGCCCAATTGGGCCCACACGCTCGTGTGGTCCATTTAGTCCAGATTCACAACGGTATTGCGAGCCTCATAAACCAACCTATCAATGACCACTTACCGAGGATTTTACCCGTGTGGGCCCATAAGCCTATTGGGCCCACACAACCTATTTCGACCTATTAAGGCCCATAATGACCCCAGCTATGCAAACGTCATAGTCCAACAACACTTACCACATCACATAAATTTTATCCGTATGGCCCACAAGCCCACTGGGCCCACACATCCCATTTTGGCCCAACGAGGCCTAGAAAGCCCAAGACAACAAGAGCGCTTGTGGTGGCCTCTACAGACTAACGCCCATGTTCGTGGGCTAGGTTCACCACACGCACGATCGTACGCTCGTGTGACATCATAGCCATATTTTTGACTTTTCGATATTTTATCGATCTACAGTCATAGCAGTGTAACAACACATACTTTCGGCTTTTTAGCTGATCATCGAATACCGCATACAAATACACACCTGATTGCAACAACAAAGAGTGCGAAAAATTTGGAGCACAAAACCTATAATCAACACAACACAAGATTAATGCATACTCTTAATCCATAAAATTTATTTACTAAACCACAAACACTCACGTTGCTAGATCTAACAGATACTAGGGCCTCACTGCTGATCAAGGGCGAATCCCCCCTCCAATAAAACAAACGTATTTCGGCAATAGTCAGTCAGGAAGATTCGACCCGAAACAAGAAGAACAAAGAAATTTGAGAGGGAGAGAGTATGAGAATTCGGCCTAACAGAGAAAGGAAAAATGGAATTGGAAAAGAAGTAGAGATGAAAGTAAAAGAGAGGGTCGGCTATAGTAGAAAATGATTAAAGAAGAGATGAGTAGGAAGTTTCAAGCAGAGAAGAAACAATATTCAGTTTCTTTTAGAGAAAAGAAGAAACCTAAAGCTGAAAAAGAGAGACCAAACGGCAACATACAAAAGAGCCAGCCAAGAAAACCACTCCAGCACTTCGGATATACCTAACAAAAGCCCCTAACCGAATTTCCAAGAGTAAGAAACCTATTTCAGCACAACTTCTTAAGCCTTCAAACTCCTTGGAAATCTCCACCCCCTCTCCTTGATTTTCTCCCATTATCCCTCCTTGATATCCTCCACAACCAACTTACAAGACCAATTCAAACTCTCCAACAACAGAGTTCAAATCCAACACCAACTCTTGCCTCCTCATGAACAAAATATATAATCCCATTTGCATACAGTGAGACTAGAACTCCAGTCCCCTACCAGAAAGAACATGCAACCTTGCCACTAGACCATCCCCTTTCTTTGTGTCATAAGACAACCACAAATAATTATAAATCCTGTAAGCTAACATCCAAGTTCTCTTAAGAGCCCAAAAATTAAAATTTCGCCAAAGGCCAGACTTGAGCCCAGGCTTTTCAAGCACTCCCCATTACGCTCAAATCACTACCAAACATGAAATTTGTGTTACTCACTTGCACAACTAAAATATCTAAGAGAAGTCTCCTATCCGGTTCCAAGCTCAAGGCCCAATACTTTTAGGCCCAAAATTCGGGACGTTACAACATCTCTGTCATAAATTAGGGTTTTCCTGAAATACTTATATGAAGGGGGTAAAGAGTATAATAATAGCATAACCTAATCTTTATTGTTAATCTGAACTTCAACATTCTTTAAATCATTCAAAAGAGTAATAAATTGACTAATGTGATCTATAAGGTGCTTACTTTCGTTAATGCGGAACGTGTACAATTGTTGTTTTAGCACTAATCGATTAGCCAGAGACTTTATCACGTTAAAGGTTTCTAACCTTTTTGATAAGGTGAATGTTGTTCTCTCCATCAAAACCTTCTGCAACATATTATTTGTTAGACATAATTGAATTGTGGATAGAGCTTTTTTATCTAACCTATCCCATTCTGATTTATCCATGTCTGCAGGTCTTTTCTATATAAGGACCTTCTCAAGATCACATTGAATCAAAATTGCTATCATCCAAACTTGCCATAGTTTGAAATTTGTGATGCCATCGAATTTATCAATATCAAACCTTATTGTTGGCATCTTCGAACAGGTTGATTATGGAAATCAGACTCGCTCTGATACTAGTTTGTTGAGGATAAACCCAATTAAGTAATGAATAAGTAAAATAACAAATAAATTGAAAAGATCAAACACAAATATTTTACGTGAAAAACCCCTCCAAAGAGGATAAAAAACCACGGGAAAAAATAATTTCATTAAAAAAAAATAAAAAGTAAAAAAAGATGGAGATAAAACTAAACCCTGAAACCTAAAATAAGAACCCTCAAAACGTAAACACAAAATTCTTTGAAAGCTTGTAAAAACTAATATCTAAATGGGTAATGAGTTATTGTTCTAGGGTGAAAAAGGGCCTATTTATAGGCTAAATTTGTAGGTAAAATAATATTAAAAAAATATACATTAATATCACTCCCCGAATTTGGGCCTAGATGGAAATAGGTCTTGAGAGTGGGAACACATAAAAATTTATGTGTGCAAGAAAATGACATAAATGAATGTCTGTTTCAGTGGTTAAGTGATTTAGGAGTGTTTAGGTGTGTCTGAGAAGTCCTAGGATCAAACCTAGGCTCTAGCAAAATTTTAGTTTTTCCTCTTAAATAAACCTTGACTCTGGACTGTAGGCTTTATAAATAAATGTGGTAGATTTACGTCACAAATGAGCTTGTGGCCTAGTGGTGGTGGCGTGACTTGGTTATTGTGAGAGCTTGGGTTCGAATCTCATGGAATGCAAAGAGATATTTATTTTATTTCTTTGTGGTGAGAGAGGTGGATTTTGACTGAAACTTTACTGGACGAGGTATGAATCGGTCAAGGAGGAGAGAATCAGGGGACGTGGTTGGTAGTTGGGTGATTTGGAGGAGAATTAGGAGGAGGAAATCAAGGAATTCAAAACCTAGAGAGTTGTAGCCAATTGGGGAAGCTTGTGTATGCAAATTTTGGCTAGGAGTCTCTTTTGTGTGATTTTTGGCAATTTGAGAGCATTTTTGGATATTATTGTTGTGCCAGTTTTGAGTTTTGGGTGTTGTGCCAACTAGTCTTGGTTTTCCTGAGTATTGAATTTTCCTGCTTTCTCCTCTTTTGCGATTTCGTGCTCTACCTTTGTGATCAAATTGCTTTTGGGCATTTTCTTTGCTTTATTTCTTGAAGCCGAACCCTTGTCCCTCTTCTCTCACAATCAAAGCCGACTACACTATTTTTTCCCCTCTTAAATACTAAGCCGACTACTCATTGGTATTTTGGTTTCGGTTTTACAAGACTTCAGAGAAATCAGTTGGCATTTGTATGTTCCTTCTTTAGTTCACTATTATTCCAGATATTACCGAGGAGTGAAAGGTGTAAGTGGTCTCGAGTTATCGAAACCCTATCTCTCAATATTTGATTAAGGTATTTTCGACACCTTGTTTTTGGGTATAGGCCAATTACTCTTAGATTCTGGAAGTGTTATGTATAAGGTTTTGGGCTACTTTTTAGGCGGTTCTATGTATCTATCTGTCGTATGTGCAGTTAAGCGCCAGGATACGTGTGTTGATTCTAGCCACAATCTAAGTATATCTGGCCATACTCTATTCGGTCAAGGTAAGCAGGAGTTTTGTTTGGGGGTTAGATGACTATGAACACTATTAAGTATGAGACTACTTAAGGTTGGAATAAAAGTAGGTTAGTTCTCGAGAGTTTTTGGCAAGTGTTCGTAAACAGGTGTGTGTACACACTCTGATCTGACTATAGCACGACAAAAGCAGAAAAGCTAAAAATACGGTGATTGAGGCCACATGGGCGTGCGAATGCTCGTGTGGTAAACTGGGCCCACAATTATGGGTGATAGACTGTTGAGGCCACCACGAGTGTTCTCGTGCTCTTGGGTCGAATATGAGCCTTGGGCCCAATTACACCATTATGACCATTTAGGTTATCTGTGTCGCATGAGGTGACTGTAGACTTTCGGAAAGGTTGTTAAATGACCGTAATGCCCCTAGAGGGTAAATGACTATTTTGCTCCTCGAGGGTAAATGACTGATTTGTGCTATGGTTTGATTGACTTAACTGTGAACGATATGACTAATTTTGAGCATGGCATACTACATACACGACATGCTGCATGGGGTTGGGATCTTCTATTGGAGGAAGTGATTGATATGTGAGGGTCGCATGAGACGACTGTGGACCCACCGATGGCTTTTAGTCGATTATGTGATTGAAAGCTCTGCTGCAATTTTAGTTAGTGCTGCAACCGGTGCTACATAAGGAGTGTAGGGATGGGTGGGTCGATTTAATTCCCACAAGAGTGTAGGGTTGGACAGGAGATGGAGTGCAGGGTTGGTATGGGTATTTATGCATTGCATATACTAATTCTAATATTGAGATGGGCTTAGGCCCAGATATATGTGATATGTTCTATTTGATATGGGCTCGGGCCCAACCGAGGATGATGGGGGCTAAAGCCATTTGCCACTGTTACCGTAATGGGCTAAGGCCCACATTGATGCTGTTACTGTTAAGGGCTCAGGCCTAGACTGATTCTGTTTATTTAATAAGGGGATTACACACTGGGTTTTCGTAAACTCACCCCGTTTTTAACCTTTCAAGTAATCCCCAGCATTAGACGGTTCGGAGCTGTGAGGGACTCGGAGAGGGCCACACAACTGCACATGTTTTATTCTGTTTTGCTCATTTACTTAATCAATTTGATTTTGATTTGGGTTGTAATAAGGCCTCTATAATTTCTGGATTTTAAATTTGGGTTTTGATGTGATTGTGATTTATATCTACTAGAGGTAGAACATGATTTTCCAAAACAATAACTATTTTTTTAACACTACGTTTTCTCCCCTCAATTTCTAAATATCACGTTTTCGTAAATCATTTGCTTTAAATTAAGCTTCCACAACAATAAGGTTTTGAAGGTAATAACTTTTTAATAAACCTCGATTGAAAATAAACAAACACAAATTGAGGTTTTATACAAGTTTTAAATGACAAGAAGTTCGAAATTTCAAGAAGGGTTTTAATGAAAACATGGTTTTCAGAAAACACTTCAACGTGACACGCCAGATTCGGGCCTAACTTCTAGGCCAGATTTGGGGTGTTACAAAACTAAAATTTGAGTTTAAATGGGAGAAAAAAATCTAAAAAATCTGAGGCATAACTCCACAAAATAATTCATAACTAACAACCCATTATAACATGCACTTGTACTATACCCTATCCACCATGTACCATTTTCATCCTGTATCACACCCCTGCTAACGCTATTCCCTTTAACAACACCGTCAGTCCTTAAGGTGAGCACCGACCCAGTTTCTAGTATCCCTAATGTCCCCTGCCATTGCTAAACACTTCAACAAAATATCAGGCGCACAATAAATAACATTTCTATATTTCCCCAACTAATAACTCCAATAAGTATACTCTAGTCGGTGCCCTCAACATGGAACTTGGCATTATTCTGGATGTCTGGTTTTGCTCTATGTATACATGCATGCATCTATGATGTTAATAGGTAAACTACATCCAAGTTCACCGAATTATTAGTAAGTTCACGTTTTGGTCGCTTAACTTCAAGAAATTACAAAATTGTCATTAAACTATTCAGAATTTTTCATTTAAGTTAAACTATTTGAAAATTTTTATTTAAATAATTGAGTTGTAAGGTGTTTTTTTTTTAAAAAAAAATGTAGCAACCTTCAAGTGATTTTGATGATTAGTATAGTAGATTGGTACCCATTGACAAATAGAAGAACATACTTCAGATCTAAGTCGATTTGACGGTCAATATCAAATATTGAAAATGAAAGTTGTTTGGATTTTGGTTCACAAATTCATGATGTTGAAAGTTGTTTCATGAAAAAATCTAATTGTAGAAGAAATTGAAAATAGAGCTTTCAATTGATGCAAGTAGTACGAATAGAGAAGGGGTGTAAGCGGTGCGAATAAAGAAGGCTATACAATAGTGATTTAAACAATCTAGTGGCTTAAATGAAAACTTTTGAATAATTCAATGACTATTTTGTAACTTTTTAAAGTTAAGCGACCTAAACGTAAACTTACTAATAATTTAGTAACTTTGGATGTAGTTTACCCAATGTTAATTATAGATCATATATACATATAAATCATATAATATATGATAAGGTACGAAATCATGATATTGCTGGAAGTGTCGCATACTTATTTTTCTATTTAAATTCTATATTTCTACTTCTATTTATTAAATAAAATTTAAATAATTAAATTAAATTAAATAATTTATCTATTACATAAGATAATTTAAGTAAAATTAAAATATAAATAAATTTTAAATTATTTTATTACCACTTATAAATAAAAAAGTTAAATAAACAAATTTTTTAAAGACAAATAATTTTAGAAGTAGATATGAATAAAATATAATTTTAATATCGATAAATAATAATTTTAAGAAATGTAATCACTTCTTTTACGAGATTTTTTAAAATAACATCTATATTATTTTATTAAAAATAGGGTTAACATCTATATAATTTTAAGAAATGTAATTCCATTATTTTTCAAACATTTGTGAAACGTTATAAAATAAAAATAATATTTTATTAAACAAAATAAAGTATTTTTTCCGCATCTTTGTAAACCATTCAAAAAATTTGGAATACCCGTGTAGTGTTTAAATTGTTAATTTTAAAATTTTTAATTACATTAAATACATTTTTAAAAGTTATATATATATTTATTTATTTTATCCATTTAAAAATTTTGATAAAACTTTAGCAGATATCTTTTATTAATATATGTTAGTTCTAATATCCCAAGCTTTTAATATAACAACATTTAAATATAAATTCTATATGTATTATATGTCCAAAATCATTTGGTGAAAATATGATTAAAAATTTTTCAAACATTTTCAAAGACTTGCAAAATACTCATAAATATGTTTTAATTTATCTAAATATTTTTGGGTTAATACCAAAGTGTTCAATGGTATTTAAAATGTTTTTAAGGGATTTTTGTATGCATGTCTTGAGACAAGAAAACATTGAAGCAAAATTTTGCTCTAAGGGCTGTTGTCTTGAAACAAATGCTTCCATGTCTTGAGACAAAAAGTTTGTTTGTCTTGAGACATTGTTGCCAACGACTATATAACGACTATTTTTCAGACTTGTCTCAAGACATCGTGCTAAGTCTCGTGACATGACATGAAGGGATAATTTTTAAGCCCGAAATTAGTGCTTCCAACGGCTAGAATTCATCCCCAATGACCATAAACGTCCACAAACTTATTCTTTGATATAAAGACACTTCAAGGCTCAAGAGAGAGATATCCAAACATCAAGATCAAGAGAAAAGTATTCAAATATTTATTCTTTCATTTTCTCTCGTAAATATTCTCCAGGAGCTTATTATTAGATTTTTTTTTCACTTTCATTTCATTTCTTTGAGAGCTTAATTTTTGTAAAAACACATATTGTAGAGGTCTCTTTGTTTACTCTCTTTCATATCACTAATTGTAAATTGGAAGGGTTTTAGTTAAGATACAAAAACTAAGAAGAGTTCTAGTTTAGCCATAAAAACTAGGGGGAAAGGTTCTATCTTAGCCTTGTGAACTGAGAAATCCTTGGTTGAGGTGGAGCAGGGGCGAAACCAGGTGGGGGGTTGGCACGGGCCTCGACCCCCCTAAAATGTTGAAATTTTTAAAATTGTAAATCAATAAAAGTGAAAATACACTTTGGCCCTCGAAAAATGATAAAAATGTGATTTAATCTTTTAAAAATTATAAAGATAGAAGCTATTAGAATGGTGAAGTTGCATATTTACTATCGTAAAAATTACAATTTAATTTTGCCCCCTAAAAAACTTTTCTGGCTTCACCCCTGAGGTGGAGGTAGACAATTGGGGTTGGACCACTATAAATTGAATTGTTCAAGCTTTTCTTTCATATCCTCATCATTTAAAAAAATTTACAAAGAATTTTAAAATACCAATTCACCCCCTTTTCGTATTTTCGGACCTAACAATATACTTTTAAGAAAAACAGAAATTATCCCAACAATTATTTCATCAATATACTTTATTTTTTAAACCGAAATTATCCCAAATAATTTTAAATATAAATTAAAATATTTTTAAATCTGAACCGTTTATTAATAAAAATATATTAATTTAATTTATAACAATTTCAAGTTTTTAAAAATATTTACATGGATGTTTACTTATTTTTAAATTTTTTTGCAAATATAGTATATTTTCAAATCTAAAAGGTTGAATATATATATTTAAAAATTGAAATTGAAAATTTTTTATCAATAATATTAAAGCTAAATTGTTTTAAAATAAATTTTTGTATACATTTTCAAAATCTTTTAAAAATTTTAAAATATTTTATATATAATTCTAAAATTTTATAAAAAAGTATACTTAAAATATATTTTTAAAACAATTTCACAAGTTTTAAAGTTCAAAATATTAGTTATAATTTTTCAAATAAATATTGTTTATGATCGTGATTATTAAATATTTTAAATTATTATTTAAATAATAATTTAATAAAGCAGACAAGCAACTTCAACATTGCACGTGATAAAAAACTAGTAAATATATATCACCACATTAGAGTGAATACTTACGTAGTGTATGCAAGAATCAAGACGGGACCATAAGTAAAACCATACACATAATTTTGTTTTAATTATAATATTATAATCTAACAAATTTTTATAGTAAATATCCATAATAGGTGAAAATTGACCTCAAATGTCATATATATATATATATATAATATAATTTAATATAACAAGGTACGAAAACTATCATATTGCGATAAGTGTTATGTCCTTATTTTTCTATTTAAATTTTCTATTTTTATTTTATCTATTAAAAATATAAATAATTTAAGTAAAATTAAATAATTTATCTATTAGGTAGCATAATTTAAGTAAAAGTATACGTAAACTTTACATTTTAAAATTTTACATTATTGTTATTATCACTTATAAATAAAAAACAGTTAACTAGACAATTTATTTTAATGATAAACAATTTTAGAGGTAGATATGAATAAAATAAAATTCTAATATCGATAAATATTAATTTTAAGAAATGTAATCTTTTTTACGAGAATTTTTGATAAAATAGGGTTAACATCTAATTTTAAGAAATATAATTTCATACTTTTGCAAACATTTGTGAAATGTTATAAAATAAAAACAATATTTTTATTAAACAAAAATAAGGTATTTTTTCTGCATCTTTGTAAATCATTCTGAAAGTAGTGTTTAAATTTTTAATTTCAAATTTTTTTGTTGGGGGGGTGTTTGGCTTTCTCGTTTCATGTTTTGTTCGAATGAAGAAAAAATTTTGCTTGGTCGTGGGCTATTTTGGCCCCATGGATGTTTGACGTATTTGGCATACTGAGGAGTGACATCTTTGACAAAACAATAGTTGGTTTTTGGTTAGAAATCTTCAATTGATTATATTGAGAAGTTTAAAGTGTTGAAAACATTTATCTTTATCCTTATCTCTTGAGAGAGTTTTGGAGTTATTGAAAGATTGATTCACGAAGGTTGCTTGTAGCGTCACTTGGGGAGTAGTTTTAGAGTTTCTTTGTCAATAGCTTTGTTGTGTTTTCTTGTGGTTATTTTGTGACACTGTTTTTGGTATTCTTTAGAGATGTATTATGAGGTATTTGGGTGAGTGACTTGTAACAATTGGGGTTGATATTGGGGCTGCAATTACTTCTTTGGGCAAGAGTAGATTAGGCTTAAGCCAATAGGTGATTCGAACGATTGTTGAATAAAATCATTCACTAAGCAAGGTTTAGCAGAGTAGGATTGGTGAATTTGAATTGCATTAACAAATATCAAGTGTTAGTTATCTCTCTACTTTGCTTATTGCATTTCTTTGCTTATTAGTTATCTCTTTACTTTGCTTATTGCATTTCTTTGCTTATTGCATTTCTTTGCATTTAATCTATTCTGTTTGTTTTTGTTCTAACAACTGTAGGAACGAAACTATTTTTCAAGTGCAAGTCGAAGGCTTTTTTAATTAGGATTAGAGCAAGCTTCAGACACACTTGAAGTAGATCTTGAGCTACGATTTACAATAATGAAGTCCAAGAATAGGTGATTCGAATGATTGTTAAATAAAATCATTCACTGAGCGAGGTTTAGTAGAGTAGGATTGGTGAATTCGAATTGCATTAACAAATATTAAGTGTTAGTTATCTCTTTACTTTGCTTATTGCATTTCTTTGCATTTAATCTATTTTGTCTATTTTTGTTCTAACAACTGTAGGAACGAAACTATTTTTCAAGTGCAAGTCGAAGACTTTTTTAATTGGGATTAGAGCAAGCTTCAGACACACTTGAAGTAGATCTTGAGCTACGATTTACAATAATGAAGTCCAAGAAAAAAAGGTTGTTCTATCCCCCGTCCACCTTTAGATAATTAAAGCATCAAATTCAAACCATGACAATGATGTTCCTTTCAACAACCAAGAGGAAGCGTTCAACCAAATGTTGAAGAACATGAAAATGTTGTGCCAATTGAACGAGTCCTTGAGGGAAGAAGTTATCATTCTCAAAGGAGAAAAGAAAGGCTTGAAATTGTGGTCAAAGAAAAAGATGATGTTGTTGGCAATATTAAGAAGCCTAACACTGCACTTGATAAAACTATCAAAGAAAAAGATGATGTTGTCGGAAACAATGGTTTCAACACCAAAATTTCAACGAGTAAGTTTGTAAATATTATTATTTAATATTTTTGAGTCAAGTATAATGATATAGTGAATCGTGATTTAATAGATTTTATTAATTAGTCATTTAGTCGAGGTACAAGTGGTGCGTACTGAAAGTCAATTAGTTTTGGAAAATGAGGTTTTGGTACCCCATTTCTATAAACTGAGCCAATAAATATTATTATTAAATATTTATGGAGTTTTATATTGATAAATTGAATTCTGACTAGAAAATTTTAGAGTTTGGATAACTAATTAGGGAAAAAGGATTAAATTGTGAAAGTGATAAAAGTTAATCGCTATAGAATTTTAATTAATTGGAGGACCAATTAGGTAATTGGACCACTCCAAAATATGCAAACGGTGGTGGATGACAACTTTCATCCACCAATATTAGTTAATGGTCATTAATATTTGCTAATTGTGTTTAATTAAATAAATTTAATTTAATTAGTTTTAATCATAAGTATCCAAAACAAATTAAAAGAAAGAAATTTTCATCTTCCTTGTCCATTTTCTTCATCAAAATTTAAAGAGGAATAATAGGGTTCAAAGCTTTCATATAATTAGTATTGGCATGCTTTTTAAGTCCATTTCTTATAATTTTTATGTTTTTGAGATCGTTGTTGTGTAATCTAGTTAACCCGGGACTAAATTGTACAACTATTAAAAATTTTGAAACTTGTAATTGATGATTCTTTGATATTGTTGGTGTTAAATGATGAATTTGTAAACTTGATTGTTAAATAGGACTATTGTGTAAAAGAATTTTTGATAGTTTTGAACTTAGGGACTAATATGAAAATATATAAAATTCAAAATGTAATTTGTAAATTTTTGAATGTGTAAAGGCTGATTTGAGGTGTTGTTAGAATCGATTTTGGATATTTGAGGTTAAATGTGAAAATTTAAATAATTTCAGTTTTAGGGCTAAATTGAACAAAGTGTAAAAGTTTAGGAAAATTTGTAAAATGAAAATTACTGGTCATATGCATAAAAATGAGTTTGATAATTTATTTGGAATTGATAAATTGAATTTAATTATTATGTAGATAAAGAATTGAATCGTATGGAAGATAACCGAGGAAAATGGAAAATCATAGACTAGTCCCTATAAATCTATTCGTTAATGAATGTACTAGGTAAGTTCATACAGTATGTTTCATTAAATTATTATGTATTTAGAATTATAATTTTAATTATATGTAATTGAAATTTAAATTGTTTGCGATTTGGTACAATAAGGTGAAATAGCGAATTAAATTGAATACGACAAATTGCAAATGGAAATAATTATGGAATTGATCTTAAATTGAACCGAAATAGGATATATTGTTTGATGATGTGATGAAAAGAAATGAATTGATTTGATTTATCTTTGGTGATAGTAATAAAGACTAAATTGAATATATGTGAAAATGCGTATGTATGTATAAATGTGTAATTGAATGCATATAGAGATGATTGATGCTGTCATGAAAATGGATGAATGATTTAATGATGAAACTATATGTGAATTGAAATGTCGATTAATAATAAATTGAGTAATGAATACCCTATTAACTGTTCGGATGTAGTTGGATATAGTTGGCATGCCATAGGATAGGAAGAGTTTAGGGTTACTTCGACTGTGAGTCAATGAGGCATTGGGTGCCAAATTTCCTTGGTTATACCGATGAGGCACTAGGTGTCAAACTATGTGATAAGCATTCGACCCAACTATTTGCTTCGGATTTATCTAGTGAGGCTTTGGGTGTCAAACTATTTGATAAGCGTTCGATGCAACTATTTGCTTCGGATTTATCCGCTGAGGCATTGGGTGTCAAACTGGTGTATTGGTTGGATCCATGTATCCGTCTGAGTCTGAATCATGTTAATAAGGAGATAAAATAAAAAAACGTTCATAATTGAAATGATAATAATGAACGAGCATTGAAATTCATGAAATTGGAAAATTGAATGTGAGATGTGATATTTGATATTAAGATGGTAAATGGATAAGAAATGGAAGAAAAATGTGAAATGAAATGTCTATTTGTGAAATGATTTGATATGATGATCGAATGATATATATATTCATACTGAGAATCGGTTATATAAGCCCAAGGGGTTAATATGAAAACATGATGATCGATGAATGTGATTCGAATTAGTACTATAGAATAAAGTAGTGATTGATATTTAATTGGCATTCAATATCTATTTGGTATAAAGATGAATTGATATAATAGGAGAATTGAAGTTCATATGGTTTAATATAATTTGGATTGAGAATTGAGTATGAAATGAAAGTTTATGTCGGCATTAATTTGAAATGGGATGTATTGCAAATAAATAGATTGTATGATAAGTTAAAATAGTGAATTGGTTTAGATGATTATTTTTTGTGAATGGTAATAAAATGTTGAATAAGTGAATTAAAATGTTATATGATTGAGTTACTATGTGGTTGATAAATGTTGAACTCACCTTTTTGATATTTGATTTGCCATGATAGGCAAACTTTACTAAGCTAAGTAGTATGTAGTGTATAATTATAACTTGAGGTAAGTTACTTGGTTTTAATACCCGTGAATTTACTAAGCATTTGTAATGTTTACTCTTTTGTTTCCCTTTTCCCTATAGTCACAACTTGCGTAACGTGTCTGGTGGATCGTCATGAAGTTCATACTATCTTAATATTGATTCAGTAGTCTTTCTGTCATTTAAAACTTGATTTTGTGGCTTGTATATAGGCGATTCATTTTTGGTCAATCTTGAATGTTGGTACTTTGGTTGTTGATTTTGGTTTGTGTTATAAATGGTTATATGTTATGTACATAGACTATTTTGGGTTGATGGTTTAAAGTTATAAGTTGAAGTTGTAGTTTGTTATAATGGTTGCCATGCATAAGGTTGAATTTAGTGATTACTATGGTATGTATATAGGGTAAATGATGATAGTATGTGTGGTGATGGTATGCTTGTTTTTGGATCATGAAATGGTTGGGGAATGGTAAATCTTGGGTGAAATGTATGGTATATGTGTTTGTTAATAGTTGTGGTATATGCATTCATTAAATTAAGTTGTTTCAATGACTTGGTAAGTTTTGATTATGTACAAAGGTAAACTGTATTATGATGATACATGCTTGTATATATAATTGAGTTTATGTTTTGAATTTGGTTGTGATGGTGCCAAATGGCATATTGGTTAGTATTAGGATAATGATACCTAATTGCATACTTAGTTGTTAATTATAATAGGAAAGATGGTCATGACATGTTTGTAACGGATTGAGTGAGTTTTATGCAGGTCATATGTATACCTATTTGTATCTATGAATTAAGATATAGGTTTGGGCATGAAATGAACTTTCAAACTTGTGATTTTTTACCATTTGGATAAAAGTATCGATACCAGGGACCAAGGTATCGATACTTGACCAAATGAAAAGTGTTTTCAAATTTGCAGAGTGCCAAAATAGTATCGATATTGATTATAATATCGATACCTACTATAAAAGTATCAATATTTATTCCTTTGGTATCGATACCTAGTTTTAAAGTTTTAAAAATTTACAGTTTGGTCCTTTTTCATGCCTGAATCTAATCTATTGTATTTGAAAGCTCGATTTAGTTTTGTTTTCATTTGTAATAATTAATGTGTGTATTAATATGATCATTCAATGTTTTAAATTGTGTGTGATTGTTCCAAGATTATTCGTAGCATCTCGTAGCTCAGGTCTAGCGATCAGGCCGGGTGAGAGATGTTACATGATGCCAAATTGGAATAAGTTCAATTCAGCTATAAAACCTATTAGAATAATGAATAGAACGAGAAGACCACAACATTGGCAGATCCGGGTAAGGAAGGATCAAGCACATTTAAGTAATGAAGATCAAAATTTGATTAATGCTCATGTGAAAAATGAGGTTGTAACTCATGATAACCATGGTGAATATTTACCGAGCGTTGGAAAAACGTCATCTAGGTTTCCAGGAAAAAAACTATTATTGTCCATGAGCTAAAACTCCTTTTGTTGATAAGGTCTCATTTAATATCATCCATTCTGAATGACATGGTTCAATTTAGTTAGGGATGAATAGAGTAGGGGGAGTAATGATGGTGATTTTCGATTCTGTCTACCTTGATTTTACTTATGGTTGTTTTTGATGTTCCTATGCTTATGAACTAAAAAATCCACTGCCCGTAGTCAGTATACAATCTCATAGTTTCAACTTTCTTTTTCACAAATAACATTGACACAATGAGAATTAGAGAGAATATAAAATAAGGATATACAAACAACACTCCAAGTTGACACCCTTAGTTGTACAAATCCTCTGTCTAATAATTACTGGAACCATGCTTTCAATCCTTTCCTTTCTATCTGTACGATTCTACACGGTGTAATTGAGATCGAAGCAGTTCGGAATGTTAGTTCATTAACAATTTCAACTTTTCTCACCCCGACGGTAAACCTAGCAATCCTTCATGAAATACATCAGTAAATTCATTACCTGTCGAAACTTGTTCTGTCTTTGATTCCATTACTCTAGTATTTAAATGTAGTTGAATACACTTTACACCCCCTTCTGATCAGTACTTAGGCAAATATTGCTGATATGATATTGATAAAATAATCAAATCTATCTGTTTCAACACTAAACAATTTACCATTCCGATGTCTCAACACAATTTGTTTTTGTTAGCTATGATGTCAGGGCTTGTAACTTCTTCTCTAAATCAGATAACATAAGCTCTAGCTGGTGCATGAGCTTCAAATCTCAATGCCGTATCTCTAGTCCTAGTTTGACTGATTCCAACTTTATTACTAGTTCCCGGTTTCCTATCTCTCTGTAGAGTTGGCATCAGTTTAATAATCTGATCACTAATGACGTTCGATTTCTCATGTAATCATTCATCAAGTGCTCGATAGAGTTGTACTTAAAATAGGCTCCCATTCTCACTTTGTATTTCCCTAAAATGATTTATGCCACAATGTTCACAAACCAGTTTACTTGTGTTCCAGACACTACCTATACTAGCCACTGACTTAAGTTGAGACCTTGAATAACTCTGTTTATACATACCTTTCCTCAGGTTTCCTGTAGGGTGAAGGATTATCTTCTGAAATCTTTTGTCTGCTTAGATAAAGAGTTGAAAAAGATCTGGTCAAGTTGTGTTTTTCGGTGTCTCGACTTTTTTTCTTAGCTCAATCTTTTTCATTTCACAACTTTACCATCTCTAAGCTCACTCAAACAATACAACAAATTCTTTTAGCTCTAATGCCTCCACAAATATTCAAATGTTCTTATTCAAGTCTCATTCAACACGGATGCACATCTCGGCTTCTCGGTATCACTATTGTTCGGTTTACCCACCACTAATATGCTTTTTCCTTCCACAACAATTTTGTGCATTTCAACTTGGAATTCTTCTATTCCTCCATTACAAATTTTGTCAATTGGGATCGATTAATATTATCTAATTTGGTTTTTGAGGATAATGGGGTGTCGCAAAAGGCATAATCGGGGGTAGAGGTTGTTTTAGCGGTTGTGGAGCTAAATGGGTAGCTTTGAGGTATTAGGTGAATCATTGGTTTAACAACTAGGAGTAGGCATAGCTCGCTTCAATCCCTAACACTTGCGAAACGAACACTCTATAACAATTCCCTGATCAAAATCAGGAACATCACTATTTACTTACTAGATATAGAACAATTTAACTTGACCATCAAGATATATCTATATAAATAGAGTCAATCCGGATCTGAAGACATCACATTATCACATATTATTGTGGCATGTATTTCTAGACTCAATACGTGCTACATTCAGTCCTAGAATTGACTAAATTTGTAGCTCTGATACCACTAAACGTAACATCCCTCACCCAGTCTGATTGCCAGATTCGAGTTTCAGGATGCTACTACAGTTATTGAAACATTCATATGCAAATCATAACATTTAATTCAATTTAAATGATCAAGTTTTTCTAAAAAAAATGCATAACAAAAGTTATGAACCAAATAGATACTGAATTGGGTATACAAACATAGTTTAATAGATTTGAGCAGGATTAAGGACCAATCTGAAAATTTTCAAAACTTGGAACCAAGTATTGATACAAAAGGAACAAGTATTGTTATTTTTAACAAAGGTATCGATAAAAAAAATCAGTATCAATACCGTTTTGGCATTCTGTTATTTTCAAAACACTATTCATTTGGTCAAGTATTGATACCTTAGTTCCTGGTATTGATACTTTTACCTAGATGGTCAAACTCACAAATTTAGAAGTTCATTTTATACCTAAATCTATATCTTAGCTTGTAGATACATATAGGTACACAAATAACCTACATAGATCTCATTCAATCCATTACAAACATACATCCAATATGCCACAATTGGCACCTCAATCCAACAATTCAAATTCAAACATAATACTATATTCAAAACAATTCAATATGCCTCCAAGACACCTCAAAAAATTAACATAGCATACCTCATTTAATTATTTATAATACCTTATAGTAATGATTCAATATCAACCATTCAAACATGCACAAAACACCAAATTCATTCAAACCTATCATATACATACTATTCATTTACTAAGCATATTTCAAACATGTTACTTTAATAAGCATTATTACATATATACTTAAACAATCAATAAAGATTACCAAATACCAAGATCATTACCAAACTCATAGTTATATACATATTTATATAACATTTAAAATGCTAAATTCATTCAAAGTATGACATATACAACCACATAACTCTCTTAGGTACATGCCAAATATTATATACCTTTCTTTTAAACCAACTAATCTATATCATGACATCATATTACCTACATAAGTGTATACTCAGAATGTCATCTCAAATACCAAATACACAATTTAAATGATTTACTAATGCATATGTTTTCAACAAGCATATTTTTTGTCATAACCACACCAACAAGGGTTTCAAGCTGTACCACTATATAAGTAAACTAGAACAACTCCTAAGTACACACCACAAATAAACAAGCCTTAATATGGTCAAAAGACTACAGAGTCAATACCGAGATGGTGTGAGCTTCTTGATGATCCGCCTGACACGTTCCGCAAGTTAGTGATCTATAAGAGAAGGGAAACAATAAGGTAAGCACATCAAATGCTTAGTAAGTCCATATGAAAATAACTAAAGATACCTTGGCATTTCAACTAGTTAAAGTCATTTGAAACACAATTGTACAAAACATGGCACTCATTTGGCATCCTTATGCATACATATACAACTTCAAAAATTCACCACAAGGTTAGTCTATTTATAAAATAAGATCATATTGTCATATTCATATGCAAGTACAATCATGCCATTCAACTTTGCTCATTTATAAACATATCAATCTCATAACTTGATACAATTTAGCTTAACACAAAATTTTACAATATTAAGATAAGTTCAACGATAACAGAGAAATATAACATTATAACATGTAATATATTATTCAATATTTTACCACAAGTATAATTTCTTCATCATATAACCAATTTAGTGTGTGAGTCGTATCATTTCATTGTCATTTCTCTTTTTCATTATTCTAGCAGTCTATGAACTATAATGAATAGATTCAGATACACGGGTAACCACACCCCACCAGAATGCTTGTAAGAGCTCAAATTACAACACACCACGGCATCAAAGTGCAAAGCTCACGATGGTCAATTGGTCAAAATAGAAGAAGCGCATATGGTCGTTTCTTCCTTAAAAGGGAAGGGAAAGCACGTTAAAAAAGGCAAGGCTAAGATCTTTGGGCCACAACAAGTGGAAAGGAAGAAAACCAAAAATCTTAAAGACTTATCTAAGCCTAAATGCTTCTTTTGCAGCAAAAAAAGGCACTTCAAGGAAAACTGTAAAGAGTGAAAGAAATACCTAGCTACCAAAGGCAAATGTATGAAACTCTTGATAATAGAAGCTTGTTTAGTGGAAGAATCAATAGATCACTGGGTCATTGATTCGGGAGCCACTAATCATGTTTGTGTTTCTCTATAGGGGTTTGAGGAGACAAAAGATCTTAGAGATAAGAGCTTATCGTTGCAGATTGGGAACATGACAAGTGTGGCAACTAAAGCAGTGGGAATACTTTTTCACCAACCTAAAATTTAGTATCTTCTATTTTCCGATCGGCATAAGATTTTTGATGGTCCGGAGTAGCCTGTAAACAATCCCGGATAACCCTAACTTTATATTCGGTGTCACGAATCAAATCTGTACCAAAAATCTTTCTATCACTCAATTCAGTCTAGTACAATGGAGTTCTGTAGTTTCAACCATATAAAGCTTTGTACAGTGTCATTTTAATGCTCGATTGGTAACTGTTATTATAAGCAAATTCAACTAATGGAATAAACTTTTCCTAGCTACCATCAGATTTTAAAATAAAACATCAGAGCATATGCTCCAGTATCTAAATCACTCGTTCTGATTGACTGTTGGTCTGAGGGTGAAAAGTTGTACTGAAGTTCAACTTGGTGCCCAGAGCTTAATGTGGTTTACCCCAAAACCTAGAGGTAAATTTCGAGTTACGATCATAAATGGTTGTCAATAGAACACCGTGTAGTCTGAAAATTTCAAAAACATATAATTCTGCCAACTTCTTGAGTGAGTAACCTATACATACAAGGATGAAATGTGCAAATTGCATCTTTTTTTCCAGCGATAACGGTAACCTTGATACGAAATCCATAGTGACTCACTCCCATTTCCACTCGGGAATCATGATAGGCTATAACAACCAAGATGGAACTTGATCCTTGACTTTTACTTGTTGACACAAAAGACATTTTGAAACAAACTTAGAGATCTTATGTTTCATTCCTGACCACTTATACATTTGTTTCAAATCACAGTACATTTTAGTACTGCCCTGATGTAACAAATGAAAATTGTTATGAGCATTGTTTAAAATGTTTTTTCTCAGCTGTGAATCGTTAGGTACACATAACCTGCTACGGAAATATAAACTACCATCCATACCAACACTAAAATCAGCTACCTGATCATTTTCAACCATTTTCCATTTAGCCGATAAATTCAAATAATCAAATTGAAACGCCCGAATTTTTTTATAAAAACAAAGGCTTACCCCTCAAATCGACTAATATAGAACCATCACATTCCAACTTAAGCTGAGCATTCATCGATTGTGAAGCAAATAGAGACTTCTAGCTCAAGACATCGACAACGACATTCACTTTGCCTGGATGATAATCTACTATCAGATCATAGTCTTTCAACAATTTTAACCACCCGCGCTACCATAAATTCAATTCTTTCAAAGTCATTAAATACTTCAAGCTTTTATGGTCAGTATAAACGTGACATTTCTTGCCGTACAAATAGTGTCGCCAAATCTTTAATGCAAAGACAACTGCAACCAAATCAAGATCGTGTGTCAGATAGTTCTTTTCGTGCATTTTAAGTTGTTCAGAAGCATACGAGATAACTTTGTCGTCTTTCATTAGAACACATCCCAAACCACTCAAGGAAGCATCATTGTAAACAACAAATTCTTTCCTGGATTTAGGTTGGGTTAACACTAGTGCTTGTATCAACATACTTTTTAATTGATCAGAATTTTGTTGGCATTTATCAGACCACGTAAAACTAATATATTTCTATAATAGTTTCTTCATTGGTAAAACTATTATCGAAAAATTCTTGATAAAACGTCGATAATATCCAGCTAAACCCAAAAAATTACGTACCTCAAAAACATTTTGCGAAGGCTTCCAATTCAAAATAGTAGAAATCTTGCTCGGATCGACTCGTATATCTTTCGTTAAAATCACATGACCAAGAAAGCTGACTTTTCTGAGCTAAAACTCGTATTTGCTAAACTTTTCTAGGTCTGTAATATGATTCTTAATTGCTAGGCATGTTTGGATTTGTTTTTGGAATAAGTCAAAATTTCATCAATAAAAACAACAACGAATCTTTCGAGATGGGGCTTGAAAACCCAATTAATTAGATCCATAAATGACACAGGGGCATCAGTTAATCTAAAAGGCATAACTAAAATCTCGTAATGTCCGTAACGGGTTTTGAATGTTTTTTTCGGCACCTCATCATCTTTAACTAACGATTGATAGTAGCCGGATTTGAGATCAATGTTTGAAAACACTGTAGCACCTTTCAGTTGATCGAAAAAATCGTCAATACGAGGCAACTAATACTTATTCTTTATCATGACTTTATTCAACTGTTGGCAATCTATACACTATCTAATCGACCCATATTTTTTTTCACAAACAGTACGAGTGCGCCTCAAGGTGACACGCTCAGTCGAATAAAACGTCTGTCAATCAATTCTTTCAACTGAGATTTTAATTATTTTAATTCTATTGGAGCCATTTTTTAGGGGGCAATCGAGATTGGAGTAGTCCCTATCTAACTCTAGAGCAAACTCAACTTCCCACTCAGGTGGTAAACCTAGAAATTCCTCAAAAAATACATTAGTGAACTCACAAACTGTCGGTAGTTGATCAACTTTCTTTTCAAATACTTTAGAGTCCAGAATGTAAGCTAAAAACATGTTACAACCTTTTTGGATTAGTTTTTGTGCGGACACTGCTGAAATCATATTCGAAGCATAATTAAAATTATTGGATTTAACAAAAATCAATTCACCATTATGACATCTCAAATCAATTTGTTTCTGTTTATAATTCACCACCGTATCGTGCATCATCAGCCAATATATTCCTAAAATAACATTAAACTCATTAAAAGATAGTAACGTCAAATCAGCAGGAAAATCGTAACCCTAAATTTTCAGTAGACAATATTTGCAAAATAGATAAATTATAACACTTTGACCTAATGGGTTCATTACTTTAATAACATAGTTAGTCGACTCAACTGGTAAACTATTTTCTATTACTACTTAGTACATATATATGAATGTGTCGACCCAGGGTCAATTAATGCATTCATAGTAACATCAAAGATAGAAAAGTTATTAGCGACAACATCAGAAGCTGAGGCCTCCTCACGTGTACGGATTGCATAAGCTCTAGCAGGAGCTTGAGCTTTAGATAGAACTACTGTATCTTTGGTTCCACTTCTAGTAGCTCCAACAGTGCCATTATTTCCTGGTCGTCTACCTCTCATAGAAGTAATAGTAGGTTTTGCATTTTATCTCTGCTTAAATCAGCTCAATTCGGTGCATTCTGGTCTAATCACTATGGGTGCATTCTGGTCTAATCGCATTCTGAACACTACCTGCATTGGCTACTAATGTCGTTGGTGGTATCATATTACTCTATTTTGATTTATCTCTACCATAAAACCTTGATAGTGCTGAAAAATAGCTACCAGATTCTTTCATTTTCTTCGACAGAAGAGCATAAAACACTCTGGATGTATGCTTATTAAAGTTATGAAGTAGTAAGATTTGTTGGTTGGGTCAATGGTTCGGATAGACTTCTAAGTTAGTTTTTTTTTTGTTTTAAAGACAACGATGAGTTTAGTGGTTCAATGGTTAGGTGTTTGCTAATTTACCCTTAGGTCCTCTATTTGATTTCATTTATGGACTCGTATAATCATGGGTAAAATTTGGCCCAAGCATGGGACCTTGAAATTTTTCATATTTTGTGTTTTATGCAATAGGGACTAAATTGTAAAATGTGTAAAATGTCAGGGGCAAAATGGTAATTTGCTCATTTATGTGTTTTCAAACTAAATTGAATAAAATGGTGTTTAAATAAGTTAATTTGCATATGTTTAGATCAAGAACCAAAGAAATCAAATTTGGATCGAAAGCAAACAAAAATAATCGAATAGTCGTTTATTCCGTCCGTCGATATCCGAGGTAAGTTTATAAGCAAATAAATGCCGTTAATTTTGAATATATATGAATTTTATATGCTGATTTGAATTTTATGTATATATATAAGTGTTGGTCGAATGTTTATAAGCTTGGGAGCTATGTTTACGAGATTGATTCGATCGAGTTACGATGTCTGAAAGTCCCGAACGAACCTTAGGAATAGCTAGGATACATATGTCATGACATAGGATTCCGTTATGTGTTATCGTGTAAGACCACGTCTGAGACGTTGGCATCGACTTGTGTTTACATCTAAGACCTTGTCTGGGACAGTGGCATCGTTATGTGATTACATGTAAGACCACGTCTGGGACGTTGGCATTGTACGAAATGTTCGACTATCTGAGTATCCTTTTTAATTTTGAACGGTTCAACGGGCAATGATATAGTTAAGATTGAGTGTAAAATCGAATTAGAAAGGCTCAGGTATGTATTCATACTAAATTATGAAAATAAGGTAAGTTGAATGTTTAAATTGATGATATGATGCTATATGTTAATGTGAACTATGAGAGTAGGTATATTCGGCCTAATGATGTAGTTGTACTATTGAAAGTAAAGGTTAAACATACTAAGGTTCAATTGAGTATTCGACCAAAGGAAAGTTATTACAAGTTATATATGCTTTGATATATAAGATGATATGCTAGATTGTATATGAAATTATAATGGCTTATTACTACTTAACTAGCTTAAATTATGTAAATGATTAAATGTTTATTTGCTTATGATTTACTAAGTTGTGATAGCTTACTGTGTGTATTTGCTTTTCATTTTATAGATTTTGGGAGTTGGTTACGAGCTCGGGGATCATCAGAGAAGTCTATCACACTATCGACTATCATACCAATTTTAATATATTCATAATTTTCCCTACTCAAAACTAATAAAATTTATTTAATAAATTAATCCTATTTAATTTCTAAGCTTCAAAATCTACCATAAACATTTACAAACTTCAAACAACATCAATGAAAACTTTTTAAATATTTGACAGTTTTAAAAATGGAGGTACGAGTTAACTGGACATAGTTGCAACGATCTAAAAAATATAAAAATTACGAAAAACGGGTGATCGGAGGACTTACATGCAAGAATGATTGTTTGGCGGAACTTAAAGCTTCCAAAAATGGTGGTTTTGTGCTATTCATTTCGGTGGAAGAAAGAAATGGGAAAAATATGATAATTTTGGTTATATTTTTATTCTATTATAATTTTATTCCAATCAAACTTAACCGTCCACTATTATTTAAAAAGTGGTTAATTGCCACTTTGATCTTCAAACATTTAATAATTAAACATTTTAACTAATAAAAATCAATACCGATTAACTTTTACAACTTTTAAGATTTAGTCATTTTTCTTTAATTAACCATCCAAACACTAACATTTTCGGATCAAACTTCAATTCACCTATATAATAGACCTGTAAATATTTAATAAAAATATTCACGGGATCGATTTATAGAAATGAGGTCCCAAAACCTCATTTTTCAATCCACTTGATTTTCGGTATGCACCACTTGTACCTTAACTAATTGACCAATTAATAAAATCTATTAAATCATGATTCACTATTATATTATATTTAAATCGTAAATCGTAACAACAAGTTACGTAAGGGTGTCGCGACATCGCCTTTTTTCCTTAATCCAATTCTTTCCCCGTTGGTTGTGAATTTTTCAAAATCTTCATCTATTTCTCAGTTTTCTTCCATAGTTTTTCTCCCTTCGTGTTGAGTCCAAATGACCTTGCATTGAAAACCTTGTGTTTCGATGACTTTTTCAGTTGTTCCTTCGAAATAATGTTTTACTCTTTGACCATTAACAAGAAAAGATTGTCCACCATACCCAATGAGTTTTCTCACGCCATAAGGTGTCACTTGATTTATAATGTATGGTCCCATCCATCTTGCTTTAATTGCAGGGAAATAATTTTAATATTTAATTGAACAAGATTACCTTTTTTCCGGGTAAGAATTCTCATTTCTTTATTCTAGCATCATGCTGGAGTTTATTCCTTTCTTTATATATTTTTGCATTTTCGTAGGCCATAAATTTGAATTCTTCTAATTCTTGCAACTGGAATAATCTCTATTTCTTGGCCAGCTCAAAATCTAAATTCAATTCCTTTGTTGCCCAATATGTTTTCTTTTCCAGCTCGATTGAGAAATGTCAGTTTTTCCCATACACCAACTTGTAAGGAGACATGCTTAAGGGGTTTTGTATGTTGTTCTATAAGCCCATAATGCATCATCTAACTTAGCGCCCAATCTTTTTTTTTTTGGATTGAGGATTTTTTCTAGTATCTTCTTAATCTCTTGATTAGACATCTCTACTTGTCTATTATCTTGCGGATGATATGTTGTAGTTTTTCGGTGTCTCATGCTATGTTTGGCTAAGGCCTTTTCGAACTGCTTGCTACAGAAATGGGATCCTTCATCACTTACAAGAGCATGAGGTGTTCTAAATCTTGTAAAAATATTCTTTCTTAAAACTTTGACCACTAACTTTGTATCATTCGTAGGTAGTCTATAGCTAACAAGATGAACTGATTTCCAGGGGAACTTGGAAAGGGTAACTTCCCCACACGTCAAATACCTCTACTTTGAAGATTCCCATTTGTGGCATTTCATATTTTTTAGATATACTTCTGGTCCTTTGACATCTATCACACCTCTACATGAATTCATAAGCATCTCTATTCATAGTTGGCCAATAAAATCCTGATTGCAATATTTTCTAGGCTGTTCTCTTTCCTTCGAAATGTCCATCACATGGTGATGTATGACATCCTTGTAATATGTCATTTGTTTCTTCCTCTGCCATACATCTTCGAACTAATTGATCAGCGCACTATCGAAAAACATATGGTTCCTCCCAAATATATTTTTTTCGAGTCATACATGATTCTCTTCTTCTATTGTCATGATGCATTTATCGGAAAAAATCCTTTGGCAATATAATTCACATAATATATGTATTGTAACGACCCACACTCGACCTAGACATTATGGCTGAATCTTGAGGAATTACATAAGTTCGTTTAAAAACCAGATTTTTAATTTGTAATTGTGTAAGTAGAGCATTGCAATATTTGTTAAATCGCTTCCAGTTTTAGGGAATAACTCATTAAAAATATTTACTTTATTGCAGAAAAGCATTTGAGTGGTCACCTTATTTTGCTGCGAAAATTTTCTAAGTTATAAAATATTGAAAACCATAATTTAGTTTGTAAAACGAAACATGTGAATTTGCAGTTTAAAATAATAATCACTAAGTCCAACTAAAAGCAAGTTAATACGAAAAAAAAAATCCAAAATAAACCACAGTCCAAAAAGTATAAAAAGTCATTATAAAACCAAAAACCTTTAATAGCCATTCATTTAGAGAATCTAGTTCGAGCTCCAACACGCCGTTCGACCCTAAGTTTGCTAATTACTTGAGAAGATAAAAATAGAGGGTGAACTAACGAGCTCAGTGTGTAACTCAACCCGATAATAGAATATATACAGATACAGAGCATATGCAATTCAGATACCGATGCGTTTATGATTTCAGAATAAAATACAGAAGCAATTTCAATTATAGATACAGAGGCAATTTTAGATACAGAATAAAATCCTACTCGCATATGTTTCACACCATCTTCGTCCATCTCTACATACTGATTAGGGTAATAAATACCCATCCAACCCCACACACCTATAAGTGATTGTATGTCACTTTTCACAATAGTGCAGTTAAGCTGCCAGATATAATGTGGTAGCCCGCCAATATCAGATAAGTGTGGCCAAGCCACCAGGACGGTTATGTGGTTTTAACCAGTAGATAATGCAGATAATTAAATTACCAAACTTTCTCCATCACATCATTATCCCACCCCAATGCACATGCAATACTACTCAGATACCAGATGCACATGTAGAACACAATACATGCTCAGATGCATACAAATGAGTCATGTTGTAACACCCCAAACCTAGCCTAGACGTTATGGCCGTATCTGGCAATGTCACACGATAGTGCTTTTGAAACCTCGTTGTTACGTTGAAAACATTCCATGATATTATCTTTAGTAAACATTTGTTAGAACTTAGAACGTCGTCTTTATTCATTTAAAACATTTTTTTGAAACATCCCTCGTTGCGGAAGCTTTAATAAAATAGTCTAAGTGATCATGCGTTTGGAAACTACTTTAACTTTTTGAAAACCAAATTTCCTACGACCAGCAGGTATAAATCCATAAAGTAAAATAAATAAAAACCCAAAATTTAAAAACAAAGTCCCAGAGGGTCCTTAAATTACAACTCAAATAATCAATAATAGTTAAATCATAAAACGTAAATTGAAAACCATGAAGTCCAAAAATTTCTGTGGTCACCACTGAGTCCTCCGTCGCACCAATCTGTCTAAGTCTAGGGATTACCCGTGCACATTAAACAAAAAGGGTGAGTTTATGTAAACTCAGCGTGTAATCCCGCAGAAACAAACAAACAATCAATATTCACAGTGCATAGTTGAACAATCTTGGGCCTACGCCCTTTCAAGTATCAGTGATAGTTTGGGCCTTAGCCCATCTCAGTACAGTGTCATAAATGCAGTAGGGCCTTAGCCCATCACAGTATCAGTAGTAGTAAAATATATGCAGTAGCAAAATCCTACCCAACCAGTCTCTACACACCATCTTTGTCCAACCCTACACTCTATGTGGGGATAGAATCAACCCACCCATCCCTACACTCCAAGTAGTACCGAATGCGGCACAAAATAGTAGTTTGCAGCTGAGCTGCCATGAAATTAGGCTTAAAGCCTTTCAGTACACTTCGTCCGAATAAGAACCTCCAACCCAATGTAATGCAACATACCATGGATTATATGCTATTATGCAATTTCAGTACATATATCATTAAGTCAATTTCACACAGTTAGGGGTCTAAGTAGCACTTACCGACCTTATAGTAGGTTCACAGTCGACTTGGGCGACCCGTGCAACCTTAGAAACATTTCGATAAAAATGGCGTATGGGCCCGCACGCCCGTGTGGCCAACTCGGCCCAAATTGGCTTTAGCCATGTGATCCATTTTTAATGTAACTCATGCTAGCTAAATATTCATATATGTTTTTACTATTTATTTATATGTTCATTCAAAGTTGTCTACTTGAATCATTGTCACTAAATTTTTATATCTTGAGCTACAGAATTCTAAATTAAGATCTGCTTGATGTTTTCGAAACTAGACTCAAATACCTTTCTACCATAAAATTTTTAGAATTTATTACATATCAAATAAGTACAGTAAAATTATCAAAGTTATCCCTATTATGCTATTTGATGACTTCAACCTTTCCTTACAAAAATTATTTATCTCTTAGTACGAAATTTGGATGATGTTTCCGTTTATTTTTCTTGAAAATAGGCTCATTAAGAATTTAAACATATAAAATTAATCCCCTAATTATTTTTTTACAATTTTTGATGATTTTCCAAAGTCAGAATAGGGGAGCCCCAAATCATTCTGACATTATCTCACAAACTTTATTATATCTCATAATTTACAATTTTATTGCTTACACTGTTTCTTCCATGAAAAAATGGACTCAACAAAATTTAATTTCATATTTTATTCAACCTCTAACTCAATTTCCACTATTTTCGATGATTTTCAAAGTTAAACTACTGCAGCTGTCGAAAACTATTTTAGTGCAAAATGTTGATTTCCAAGTTTATAACACCCTTATTTCCTTTCTCTGCAATTTTTTTCGCATCATTTTCTCTTATTTCTCTTATTACTTGATAACAAGCAATTTTGACTTTTCATCGAATCCCATTTTCTGCATTTCGGGTACACACCTAGTTTTGTTTGATGCTAAAACAGTCCCCGAGCACTCCAAAGCCTATAATTGAACAAATAACACTAATTTAATCACACATAACGTGATCCCAAATCGAACTCGTATCAATGTTTTAACCCATAAGTGACTAAACCTTACCTTAAACCGATGAACAGTAATTCCCAGGCAAACTAAGACTCAGATTGGTGATTACGAGCCCTTGAATCCTCCCGTAATTGGCATAAACAAAACACTTCAGAAGAAAGTTAACAAACGGAGACAAATCACTTATCTAAAACTTACCGAATGATCGCAGACAAACGTGAAGCGACACGAGGCAGAGTAGGAAAAGAAAAATAAAGAAGATGAAGGGTGAAAGAGAGCAGAAATTTGACAGCAATGAAGAGAAAAAGGGCAAGAGGGTGGAGGGATTTTGGAGAAAGTAAAAAAAAGGAAAAAAAAAAGATAAATAGAATATTTGATAACCACCCTAATCCCTTATTTCTCTCCATCAAACTCCCCACTAAATCCACTACTCAGATTTTTAGTCCATCTTAAACTCTCCTAGATGCACGAGCAAAAATAATACCCATGCCAAGATTCGAACACAGGACCTCCTTCACACCAACACTCCACTTATCCACCAAAACAGTAGGCCCATTCTGTTAATTATTTGCCAACTTTTACTTAAAAGCCTACTGACCAAAGATAGGGCTTATTCATAAAAATACCAAAATTTTCTCAAGTCTTAACTTGAACTTGGGACCTCCCAAACACACCCAGAACACATAACCACTAAAGTATACAAATATTTTGTGCCACACATTCATAATACCCAAAATTAAAATTTTGGGGCGTTACACATACTTTGAGTAATCAAAACATGTTAACAGAATTATCAGATTATTGATCAGATACGAATTTTACCTTTTTGGCATATTTGCAGTAATTACATTCACATTATTTATACCACCGATATCGCATACAGAAATAAAAAAACACACAACACGCCTGTGTGGCCCACATGGCTTAACTAGCCCAGCCTGTATGGTCCAAACGGCCTGGCGCACTACCTAAAACGTGACTGTGTGACACACACGCCTGTGTGGCCCACGCGGCTTGCATGTGGCAGTGTGACTCACACGTTCTGGCACACGACTGTGTGATGTCGATAGTGCACTTTTTGGCTTCATGTCATTTGTAATTTTTTGGGATTTTCGTTACACACCTGATCGTTTCTCGATGCAACCAAAACAACAAGGATTCCAGTACTAAAATTGATATTCGAAAGAATTTAAGTAACATCGACACTCCAAATTCAAACACCAAAACGATTGCAAATGTTAGACATTAGACCTTAACACCAAAGAAAATGGTTCCAACTGAAAATTGATCACTTACCCTGAAAGAAAACATAACTACGAGTAATAACTAGATCGTCGGAGGGTTAGGCGTCTGGTGATCTTCACCTAGAAAAACCAATGCGATTAAAAACGAAGAACAAAAAACCATTAAGTTTGAACAAAGAGAACTAAAAAACCTTGTTACCGAAAGAAGGGTATACGATACATACACAAGAAATGCAGTACAATATACTTAAGAAAAAAAACCAACCATTGAAATTTGGACGATACAGAGAATAATGAGCAAGAAAGAAGAGCAAGTTTCAAAAAAGAAAGAGGAAGAAAACTGAGAAAATTTTACTAAAAAACTAACGTGTAAACAAAACAACTTAGAAGAGTGGGAAGAGAAGTGGACGATTGTGAAGGAGATTTTTGAGGAGAAATTTTAGAAAAACTAAATTCCAAAGAAAACTACCCAATTCCCCCATTAAATTTGATTACTTATCTTATCAAATTTTCCCCTAGAGTTCAAATTCAACCCAATCTCCACCACATGGATGACACCACTAGGAAATAGCAAAAATGTTTCAAATTTGCACATACAGGGATTCGAACATAAGACCTCTAGGTAAGTTAAAACCTTACTATTGAACCAGTAGGCTTATTCTTATTAGTAGATGAGTGAAAATAATCTAAAATCTAGATACTCAAAAATTAGGGTTGGAGCAAAAATAAAAAAAAATTCAAGGAAAATCATTTGAACCCAAAACCTCTCATACACAAGCCCAACACTTAACCACTAAACCATATTAATTAACTTGAAAAATTTTAACAATTCAAAAACACAATTTTTGGGGCGTTACATGTACCATGGTATCTTGTTATCCTTATATCCTGCTTAATACATGTACACCCGAAATAGTTGTTCATTGACAAAGGTTTCTTTTATTTCTTCAGATTTTTTCTCTTCCATCTCATTTCCTATTTTAGAAAGGTGATCTGCAATTTGATTCTTCATTCTTGTCCGATCCGTTATCCACATATCAAACTCTTGATGCAATAACACCCACCTCATTAATCTAGATTTTGTCTCCTTATTTTTCATGACATATTTCAATGCAAAGTGATTAGTGTAGACATAAAATCTATTTTCCATTAAATACAGATGAAATTTTCTCATGCAAACACAATAACAAACATTTTTCAATAGTAGTGTAATTACGTTATGCTGAATTTAACGTCTTACTTGCATAATGAATGGTGTAGAATATGTTATTCATTTTCTTCCCTAACATAGCTCCTATAGCATTATTACTAGCATCGCACCTTATAGTAAAATGTTTCGTCCAATCAGGGGTAATAATAATAGGTACAGAAAGAAGTTTTTCTTTTATTACCTCAAAAGCTTGGATGCACTCTTGATTAAATATGAACGGTGGTTCCTTCTAAAGAAGCTAATTCAACGGTTTGGATATCTGAGCAAAATCTTTTATAAACTTCCTGTAAAACCTAGCACATCCTAAGAAATTTCGTACCCCCCGGACTGTCGTGGGGTTAATGTCACACCCCAAAATTGGGTTTAAAATTTTTTTAGGGCAAAATGAGGATTTTAGATCTAGTAAGCTCTACAATTTCGTTAGCATGGTATTCAGAAATGTTTTCGTCTATGGCATTTTGAAAATTAAATCAAGTTTTGAAAATAATTTTCAAAAGACTTTCAATTTTGAAATAAGGACTGATTTGTAAAAGGGCCTAAATTATGAGTTTCTAAAAGACAATGAAACCAAAATTTAATTTTCACCCTATTTCCCCCCTTCCTCTTTATAAAACCCATATTAGTCTCTTCTCCATATTTTTGTTTTGCCGTCCATTGCATTCCAAAGCTTCTTTCATTCAATTTTGATTCTCAAACTTAATTCCTTAAAATTCTATCATTCCCTAAGCCATAAATCTCTATAGAACTTCAAGAAAACACCAAAAACACCATTAATTTTTCCATCTCTCAAACTTGTAGGTTTTCTGGGTTTTAACCTAAAAGCTCATTTTTCTTCCATGAAAGGTAACAATTTGATTTCTTATTAGTCTCTAATGTTATCTAGTCTTTTAAATAGAGTTTTTAACCATGAAATTGAATGTTTTGAATAAAAGCTAAAATTGGGTCGTTAATGGTGGATTTCAGGATTTTTTTTATAAAAATGTTGTTTCAAAGTGTTTTAAATTAGTTTTGATGTGATTAGAATATTTCCAGACTACTTTGAAGTTTCGTTAAATAAATTCACATTTTAATGAATTTTCGTGAAAGTTGCCATTGTTTGTCGAAATTCTGGGTCCATGAATCTGTATAGTTTTGATAGTTTAAAGGTTGAGAATTGTTCTTAGATGTATATTTTAGATGATGGGAATCAATTATAGGAAATTTTAATGAGTAAAGATTAAGATATTTGAGTTTCAAGCTTGTTAGTCGAAATTTCAATTTTATGAGGAATATAGTTTTGGCTTGCGGTTTTGGCTTTTTTAGGTGAGTCTTTGGCTGGACATTGATGGTGTATATTGTGTGTTAATTATGTGTGAAGCATCGAAACTGTTGGAGTCCTCTGCAAGTAAGGCGAAAGGTAAGGAAAAGATAGTTTAAGCTTTCGCCAATTAGACGAAAGCGTGATTAGTGAGTGTTTGGAATCGCTACTTTTTGACACAATTCGTAGTGTTAATTGGGAACTTAGGAATAGCCTAAACCCCTATCCTAAGTTTTGAGTGTAAGCTTTCTATTTCCCTTGCTTTACTTTGATAATTATGTGATTATGTGAATAATTGTGGATTAATTATTATGATGTGATATTGTGATATAAGACATGTGTGATGACTATTATGAATTGTGATGTGTTGTGGCCATGATATGCATGCCAAATGACAATGATAATGATATGCTAATAATGCAAATATGTAGTGAAAGCGAGTGAAATTTCAGTAAGTATATATGGGTTGAATTGTGGAATGTGATATTATTATGACGGGTAATCTGTGAGAATACTTGTATGTGATATATAATGTATTGATTTTAATGCACACAT
Organism: Gossypium raimondii; assembly: GCF_025698545.1. Lineage (NCBI taxonomy): Eukaryota > Viridiplantae > Streptophyta > Magnoliopsida > Malvales > Malvaceae > Gossypium > Gossypium raimondii. The sequence continues at coordinate 26,482,214 of NC_068571.1, read as the reverse complement.
ATGTGATTGGATATGTGATTGCTCAATGAGCATTATTGTGGTACTTAAAGTGCAATTAAATATGAATTCGATAAGTATTCATCGTGTAGAAGTTTGTGATGTAAATTGATGAATTTGAACAGAGATACTGTGCGTTAAATTAGTAATTAAAAATATGTAATTGTGGTTATTTTGGCCTTGTGATCTCTTGAAATCATTGGATATAGTTGGCATGTCATGGGATTGTGACTACTCACCCTTGTGTTTTATGATTTGGGCATTGAGGCCCCGGGATAGTTTGCAGAGATAAGGGAACCATTCATCGGGATATGTTGGTGCATTGGAGAGTTAGTTAAATGCTATGCTTTTGGGATATGTTTCACTCTATGAGTCATTTGGTGTGTTAAAGATTCGTGTATCCGATGTGTGTTGGTAGAGCCCACTTTTATGTTTCATAGGCTCAAGTGCCAAATTGTCATGTAAATGTGATCTTATATATTGTGATAGTACGATGTGAGACGGATGTATAAATATGTGAATAATATGCTAAAGGAGTTGATTTAAGTTTCATGAAAATGTTAGTATGTTCTAATGGTAAATTGTGTATGTAATTGTAGTTTAGGTCGTTTCCATTTAACTTGTGAATGCATTTGAATATATAAGATAAACTTGTGAGTTATTAAGGCATGTATATGTTGTTAGTCTTGACGAATTATTGTAAAGTGAATTATTTGTATATAAGTTGAGTGTAGTTATACGTAAGAGTATATGCTAGTTTTATGATTTAATGAAGCGTGAATATGTTATTGCGACTCGATTAGAATATGGTTGTGAATATGTTGTAGGATGCTCTTGTTTAACGTTTGATGTTGTCTATACATTGTGGTCACTCCGACATTCACTGAGCTTGTTTAAGCTCACCCACTCTCTCTAACCATTGCAGATATTTAGCACTTGCGATGTGAGTGGTGCGTGGATACCAAGGAAGTGATCCAATTTAGGCTTTAGTATTTGCACAGGTGGTATTAATATTATTCTTTGAACTATGGGGATAAGGTAATGTGGTTAGACTTTGATTTATTATTATTGTGGTCCTCATTATATTTTATGGGTTTAGTTCTCTAGCATTTTTTATGAATTTTATAATTATTTCATTGATATTGTTTAGGGTTGAATATTTGCTATGTTGAAGTGCCATGAATGGTAGGTATGGTCAATGGACGTTGAATAATGTGGTAGAATTGTAGCATGAACTTTGCCATAATGTTTTGATTATGTTCATAACTTATTTGTTCTTAGGATTTATGGATATTGTGCTTTTTCTATCGTTTTCTTACTCAAACATTTTTCGATGATTGAACCGTTATTGTGGTCGTTTTGGTGATTACTTGATAAGGTAAAAGTTGCATATTGACTAGTTATTATTTTGAATGGATTATATGCGTTAAACTGCTGTATTTTTGTGGTCTGGAGCAGAGGTATCGATATTCGTGTTTTAAAAATGATGCCTCCATGATTTTTGAAAGTAGAGGAAGCCAGTAATGTAATTTGGTATCGAGACCATATCACGAGTATAGATACTCAGGGGTAGAATAATCGATACCTTATGAAAGGTACCAATAAATTCTGAGATTTTGATTTTAAGCGAGAAACAAAATGTTGTTTTGGTATTGATTTTCCAAGCAGCATCGATACTATTTGAAAGAAATATAGATAACTCTGATTCAGTATCGATACCTACGTGAATAATTTTGAATTTTTGTTTGGTAGTTTAAAAGTATGTTTAATTCTCATTTTAAGTCGTTTGATGGATATTGAGTATGTTTTAATGATGACTAGAATATTTGTGACTTGTAATTATTCAAAAACTAAATTAGAAGATGTCTACTAAATAATGAGACCATTCGTAATGCTTATGATGTGTGACGGTGGTGTGACATCTTGATTTTTAGGCTTGGCAATTGGGCTGGGTCTAGGGTGTTACATTTGGGAAGATTCTTTATGACTTCAATTTTTGCTTTGTCCACTTCCAACCCTTTTCTCAATATTTGATGTCCTTACCAATCCTTCTTTTACCATTAAATGACATTATTTCCAATTGAGCTCCAAGTTGGTTGCTTCTCATCTTTTTAGTACTTTATCAAAGTTATCTAAACATTCACGGAAGGAACCCCATATACTGAAAAGTCATCCATGAATTCATAGAGGCCCTATTCCAGCATGTCGGCAAAAATAGCGATATACATCTCATAAATGTTGTTGGAGCATTACAAAATCCGAATGGCATTTTTTCGTACACATATTTGCTAAAAGGACAAGTGACTATATTTTTTTTCTTGATCTTTGGGATGTATAGTAATTTGATGATATCCAGAGTATCCATCAAGAAAATAATAATACTCTTTCCCAGCTAACTTGTCAAGCATTTGGTCAATAAAGGAAAGAGGGAAATGATCTTTCTCTATTGTGTCATTTAATTTTCGGTAATCAATGCATACCCTCCATCCAGTGACTGTTCTTGTTGGGATCAACTCGTTCTTATCATTCTCCATGACTGCCAATCCTCCTTTCTTTGGAACACATTGTGTAGGGCTCACCCATTCACTATCAAAGATTGCATAAACAATCCCAACATCCAACTACTTACGCAATTCCTTTTTCACTACTTCTTTCATAGCTGGATTGAAACGATGCTGTGCATTCACCATTGATTTCTTCCCTTCTTCTAATCAATCTTGTGTTGACACAATGCGAAATTGATTCCTTTAATATCTGTAGTAGTTGATCCAATTGCAATGTATTGTGTGCCCTCAATACATTCAATAATGCCCATTCTTGTTCAGAAGTTAGTCCTGCAACTATAATTACTAGCAAGGTATTCTGCTTTCCCAAATATCCATATTTCAGGTGTTTAGGTAGTGGTTTCAATTCCAATTCAGGTGGTTTTATAATAGAAGGAACCATTTTAGTTATGGTTGGAATTACCTATTCTGGAGGTTGCCTACTTTTACGCCACTAGTTAAGATGAAGAGCTAGCTCGTTATTTTCTTGTTCTGCGTCGTTCATACCTTTCTCCTCTAGTTCATCCTCATTAGGCTCCACAAAATCTAATGTTGCTAATTCCAGGTTATCAGATGTTTACTTTTGTGGTGTAAATTTTGTTAAGTTAGCATTTTCTACCCATGTAAGTTCATTGCTGTTGACTTTTCCAATATGTTAATTATTTCTCTTTATGTTTTTGACCAAATACTCCCTCCAGCTATAATATCAAATTGCCGCTTATTCTGATCATCCAACCCATCGTAGAAATGTTATAGCTGTATTGCAAAGTTAATGCCTCCTCCTAATATCGATCGAATAATCATTTAAAACCTTTCTCATGTCCGTCGTAATATTTCAGCAATATCTTTCTTGAATTTAAATAACTTTTCATATGTGCTGATTACATTGGTCATAGGCACCGCTCGGCATAAGAATAATTGTATAAATTCAGTCTAGGTTGTAATCGTATCTGGAGAGAGTGCATCTAACCATGCCTTTTTTTACCTTCTAAGGTGAATTGGATTAACAAAAATTTCATATCCTCTGCTGAAACACCTGCGTACACAATAGTACTGCATATGTGTTCGAACTGCTAGAGAAAATCTATAGGGTCACTAAACTATAAATACGAAAAAGGCAAGCGTACCTATCAAACAATAGTATAACTATGGTGAGTAGAGAATATTGTATCCACGAGGACTAAGAGTATTAGTAATTACCGTTTTTCTATTATTTAGCCAACAATTTGGAGTGATGTGTTTTAATATAAATTTACTAAACTAATTTAACAAAGAACACAATAGAGAATGAATCAAGGAAATAATCAAATATTAACCAATGAGATAGACAAAACCGAGGAAAGAATCCACCTAGACTTCCCCTATTATTCTGAATCTGAATTAAATGATTTATTCAATTGTGTCTTGATCCGTAGAAATCGCTAAATTATGTTAATATCTCTTTCGAGAGTAAGAACAACTGACTCTAGGTTGATTAATTTAAATTTCTTTCTAATTAAAACCCTTATCATTTCATTAACTCAATCTATGGATTCCCCTATTAGATTTGACTCTAATCTAATAGATTTATGTCGTCCTATTTCTAGTATTTCATGCAACTCCACTTAATTATGCTAGATCTACTCTTAAACAGGGACTTTTTCTCCACTAAATTAAGCACATTAAACATGAATTAATATCTCAAAAATATTAAAACAAGACATATACATAATTGAGAACAAGAATCAAATATTTATTGCCTAAAACAAAAATTAAATAAAAAGATTCATCATAGGCTTCATCCTCCCTAGGTATCTAGAGAATTAGTTCATAATCTTGAATGAAAACATCTCAAAGTCAGAATAACCACAAGAAATAAAGAAACTCAATAAAACTTCGAAAGAAATTAAAAGGAGATGTTCGATCTTGATAGAGATCTGCTTCTGAGTTGATTCCAATGGTGCTTTTCGAGTGTTTTCTTCAATCTTCTCTGTTGTCTCCCTCATGTCTACTTCTAATTGGTATTGATAGACTTTAGAATGCTTAGAATGCCTAAAAATTGAGCTTTTTCGCTTATTTGGGAAGCATTGTGCGATATCGACACGGGTTGGCACATGGGCGTGTGTCCAGCCCGTGTGGAAATGCCCAGGCTATGTGGCTCCTAAAAACAACTCTATTTGTCCGATTTTGGCTTGTTTTTTAGTCCTTTTGCTCCCAAATACTCTCCTAAGTATAGAAACATGAATTTAGAGGATTAGGAGCATCAAATTCACTAATTTGCATAATTATTCATCCAAAAACACATTAAGAATGAGATTAAAATATGTTACTTTTATAGCTTATCAAATATCCCCACACTTAAGCATTTGTTTGTCCTCAAGCAAAATCCTCAAATCACATTAAAATTAATCTTTCTCAACTTGTAATTCCTATCAATAACGTCTCAAAATAATTCACAAATAATCATGCATTGCAATTCAACTAAAGGAGCAATAAAGTCTCAATCAATCCAAGAACATTTTTAAACACGAAAACATAGGTGTTTCCCTTTATTTAAGTACTTACCTTTAATTCAAAATCAACAAAAAATGACATACTCACTAAAGATCCAGTCAAGCACTTAAAGTGTTTAAGGCTCAATAATATGCACTCAATAGTCAACAAGAAAGGTCATTACAATAGTCTTGCATGAAAATCAAATCTCCACCATTATAGAATGATATGATACACAGATCGAAAGGTCTTTAAGAGGTTGTAATAGAGGGTCTTTAAGAGGTTATAATGGGGCTTAGATTAAAGGTGTGGATAAGGCCATAAAATTTCATTATAATCGAGGTTGAATTAATAAATTATCAAACTAGAAAAAATAAACAAATGCTGAATTAAAAAAAAGTGCATAAATCAAGAACTATTCAAGAATAAAAGCTAGCTTCTTCTCAAAATATAAATTTAGTTGTTCAAGCTCAATCAATATAGAACTAAATAATAATCAATTTTTTTATTTTTTTCTCTTTATTTTTATCTAGAACAATCAGGAATAATTCAACAAATCAAACAGAAGAGCATACGTAGTTAAGCAACTAACCAAATCAAATCTCGTGAAAAAGGGAGTCACTAAAATGAGAAAAAGTCTCAACAAACAAAAATTGAGTTATGGGTTAACATAAAATGGGTAAATCAAGAAACAGTGTGTTAAGCTCAACAGGGTTCACTAAGGGTCAATCACGAAGGTAGGCTTTTTCTAGGACAAGCCTAGGTGTCTTTATCATCTCAGTAAATCAAATCAAAGTTTTGGTCTTGACATGCATAATCGACGCAAGTTCTAGAATAACAAATCAGGTTGATACACTCATAACCAATAATAAAATGAGTAAGAAAAATGCACGCTCTAAAGGTTCAAAATCTCACAAAAAATCATGGTTTTTGATGTCAAACTTGCAAATCTCAAACTTCAAAGTAATACTTCAATTTACGGAAACAACCAATTTTTTTTAATTTCTAAAAAATAACTTATCATGCTTGATTCTCTCATGTCTTAAAGTTTAAATCAACCAATACACAAATATATACAAATTAATCCAAAACACATCAACAAAAAATCTCAAATTGACAAAAGTTCATTCTAATGGAAGTATGAGAAAATTACTTAAAACACAAGACATGATCCAGAGATTTTCTAATAATTATATAAATAACCCCCCCACACTTAAGATGTGCATTGTCCTCAATGTACAAACTGATATAATCACAGTATAAGCAGAATATCATAAGAGAGGGAGAAAGCTGAAATTGCCCTGAATATTGGATGAAATTGCCAGAATGGTGAAAAGCAGAATTGTAGGAAATCGAAAGTGAAGTGCATGATTTTGTGCAAACTAAGAAGAAATAAACAGACATAATGAACAAGATTAAGAGGTTACAGCTCAATTAAAAGCAACCATAAAAACAAAAATAAAAATAAAAACATAGTTCAAAAGATAATGAATGAAAGAAGTACAAGAAAATAAAAATAAAGCGACTAAGAATAAAAATAAAATGAAAATGAAAAAGAAAAGAAATAAACTCAATGATACCAGTAAAATTAAAGATAATAGTAAGAATAATACTAAAAAAATAATACTAAAAATAATAGAAATATAACTAAAAGAAGAAATAAATTAAAATAGAATTAAAATCTAAGAATAATAAAAAAGAAAAAAATCAGTAAAATAAAAATAAAAAATATGACAAATAATAATAACTAAATAAATAATAGGGGTAAAAGGGGAAGACCGATAGAAGACGGTGGCCAGAGTTACTAAGGGGGGTTGCGAGTGGGTAGGGGCAGGGTTAGTTGACTATGAGGAGAACGGAAATGAGGTGGGTGATGGGGGGGAAAGGGGGTGGTTTGTTTGGGGAAGAAGAAAAAGACAAATTGAGAAAGAAATTTTAGGGTTTGGGCCACACGGGCATATGGGGTGTTTTCAGCTGATGTGCAATTAAAAATTAAGCCCAGTCTTCACACGGCTTCGGACACGCCCTTGTGTCAGGTCGTGTGTGATTTCCTTCGCTTCTCCTACGCTCGTGTGGAATCCCACATCCCCGTCTGGGCTGACCATGTCTCACACACGATCATGTCTCTTTCCCGTGTAACTCTCTGACTTGATTTAAAATTGAAAACAATTCACTTTAGGGTTCACACAGCTTAAGACCCGTCCGTGTGTCCAGGCCGTGTAGCCTTTGAATTTTTGAAAAGATTATGTCCCAGGACTCACATGGCCAAGGACATGCCCGTTTAACTCACCATCGATTACTCCCTTATGTTGATGTCTGGGAGACACCCGTGTGTCTAGGCCGTGTGACGCACTATCGATTACTCCATTTTGCACATGTCTGTGTGTCTAGACTGTGTGGGTCAAAAACAATTTTTTTTAATTTTGAAAATTAATTAATTTTAAAAATAGCATGAAATAAAATTAAAAAAATTAGCAAAGTTTTAGTACTCGGGTTGGCTCCCAAGAAGCGTTTATTTAGAGTCTAAGCTTGACTTGCCTCGTATGCGCACGTTTACGGTGGTTCGCGGAGCCGAGACTCCTCTTTCTTGCTATCAATTATTCTACTAAAAAAGGTCTAAGTCAAGTATTATTTACCTTAAATGTGCCAAATTCAGAATGAATTACCTCCGCTGTACCATAGGGGAAGATGTTTAGTACCATAAATGGGTTTGATTCGTTCGCATCAAGCTTCGAAGGGGCAATTCGTGGATCCATTTTGTCTAGTAGTACTTTTTCCCCAACCTTAAATTGATTTGTTCTCATCATGTGCTCATTATGGCATCGCTTTGTCTCTTCATCGTGTTTTTTCAGTTTCTCCTTGATATGTGTCCGCCATTTATCTAGTTCATCAATTTGTAACATTCGTTCTTAATAAGTCGTTCTGTTTCTGTCATATTGGCTGAAACATGGCTCCATTATGTTCTCTCGTAGGATTTCCTACAAAGAAGGTTGAGCCACATGGTTACTCACGTTAACAGAAAAATCATCTCGATTACTAGAGACTCACACAGAATCACGTGCTTGGAGAGTGATCATTTCGTCACCTACACGAAGTACTAATTCACCCATACCAACATCAATTATAGTTCTAACAGATGCTAAAAAGGGTTGTCCTAAAATTGAAGGTACCTCACTATCCTCATCCATGTCTAACATAACAAAGTCAACGAGGAATATGAATTTATCGATTTTAACAAGAACATCTTCAATAACACCCCTAGAATATCTAATGGTTCTATCTGCTAATTGAATACTCATCCTATTTTGTTTGGGTTTCCCAAGACCTAGTTGTTTAAACATTTTATAGGGCATGACATTAATACTAGACCCTAAATCAGCCAATGCATTATCAATATTTAAACTACCAATTAAACAAGAAATAGTAAAACTCCCTGGATCTTTTAGTTTATTAGGTAATTTTGTAAGATGGCTGAGCAAACTGCCTTGAGCTCCACAGTCGACGAATCATCTAACTTTCGTTTGTTTGCCAACAGCTCCTTTAAAAATTTGACATAATTGGGCATCTGCGAAAGAGCTTCAACAAACGGTAAGTGAATATGTAATTTATTTAAAACTTTGACAAATTTACCAAATTGTTCATTTTTGTGGTCTCTCTTCGTTGTGTTAGGGTATGGAACTCAAGGTTTATATTCTTTGGCAACCGACTTTAACTCTTTCTGGCTTACCTCAACCTTATCATTATTTACCACAATTTCTTGCATTGGTTCTAGTTCAGATTCAGCTAACCCTTCCCCATCTTGAACAGTAATTAAATGAAGCTACTCCATTGGGTTAGTTTCGGTATTGCTAGGAAAACTACCTTGTGGTCATTTTGAAATTAACTTAGCAAGTTGACCGATTTGATTTTCGATCCCTTGAATCGACACTTGCTGGTTTTTAATGCTGCCTCAGTGTTTTGAAAACGCGTTTCTAACACCAAGAAAAACTTCGTCAACATCTCCTCAAGGTTCGGCTTTTTCTCTTACTGGTAAGGTTGTTGTTTGAAGCCTGAACGAGGTTGTGCTCTTTGATTTCCTTGATCACCCAAATAGAAATTGGGATGGTTCCTCCAACCTGCATTATATTTATTACTATACAGGTTATATTGAGGCCTAGAATTATTACCCATATAATTGATTTGTTCGTTCTCTGTGCTAGGAGCGAAGGGTAAACATTCTAGGTTAGCCATGCCACATCCATTTGTGTTGCATTGCATCACCGGATGTACCTGTGTAGAAAGATATAAACCATCAAATTTTTTATTTAAAAGTTCTACCTAATACGATAACATGGTTACCGCATCTAAGTTAAAAACATCGACTGCTTTCATCGTCTTTGTCCTAATGACTTGCCATTAATAATTATTCAGTACCATCTCCTCAATAAATTCATAAGCTACTTCGGGTGTTTTATTGTTAAGTGTTCCACTGACTACTATATCGACCAACTGTCTAGTTGAGGGATTCAAACTGTTGTAGAAGGTAATAAGTGGCTCATTTTTCGCTCCTTTCACTCCCAAATGCTCTCCTAAGTATAGAAACATAAATTTAAAGGATTAGGAGCATCAAATTCACTAATTTGCATAATGAATCATCCAAGAACACGTTAAGAATGAGATTAAAATATGTTACTTTTATAGCTTATCAACCTCACAATCTAGAAAGGATTGGGGTAAGGGGTTGACAAATAGGCAATACCAATTTTGGGTTAATTTTCACCTAGACGACATACTAAGGTTGTTGGGCCTATGGTTTAAATTCTTCTTATCCCAAATAGTTGATCTGCTAAGAAAACCCTACGTAGAAATTAATTAATCACACTTTCACTCACTAATCCCCCATAATTAGTTCCTCTTGGATTTCATAAATAATGAAAATTTGACAAATAAAGTAAACATGAAAAACAAATCAAGAATAAAAGTTTAAGAAGAAATGCTGATTGTATTGATTTATTGAATCGTGGGAACCCACAAAGTGTTTGGCTGAATCCACAAATCAGATCTCTGAATGTCACAAACGAAACAGTAACAATATCTGAATTTTGTATGAGAAGATAATTAATTTTTAGTGCAGAAAGGTCAAAACTATCAGATAGCAGAACATGGGAAACTTTAAAGAAAAAACTATACGTATTGGCTAAACCAAAAATTTTGAAAATTTTATGGTAAGAAGATATGTGAGTCTAGTTTCAAGGAAAATTTGCGGATATTAATTCGAAATTCTGTAGGTTAAGATACAAATAATTTAGTAATAGTGATTCAAGTAGATAGCTTTGAAGGATCATATAAGTAAATAGTGGAAACACATATGAATAATTAACTAGCACGGGTTACATTAAAGTGGATTACGAGACCAAGACCAATTTAGGTCATGTGGGCCACATGGGCGAACATCATGGGCTTGTAGGCCCATTTTCACTGTTTGACTGATAAGGTTGCACGGGTCGCCCAAGTCAACTGTGAACCTACTATAGGGTCGGTAAGTTTACCTAGACCCCTAATTGACTGAAATGACTGTATGACTGATATGATTAAGCTTGATGATGTCCCACTGATTTGATACTGTATGCCCTGTTTACATGCATGATATTATGTTATAGCATGTCATATCCGTATATTGCATTGCATTAGGGTGGGGGGTTGTAATGTTCGGAGGAAGTGTACTGAAAGGCCTCGAGCCTAATTTACTGGCAGCTCAGCCGCAAACTACTGTCTAGTGCCGCATTCAGTACTACTTGGAGTGTAAAGATGGGTGGGTTGATTATATCCCCACATGGAGTGTAGGGTTGGACGGAGATGTTGTGTAGAGGCTGGATAGGTAGGATTTTTTGTGATTGTATATCTGTTACTGCTACTGATACTGTGATGGGCTAAAGCCCTACTGCATGACTGTTTTTGTACTAAGATGGGCTAAAGCCCAAACTGGACTGATACTGATACTCAAAAGGGCTTAAGCCCAAATTGTGATTATCTGTTTATTGTTTGTTCATTTGTATGGGGATTACACACTAAGTTTACGTAAACTCACCCCTTCTGTATAATCTGTACAGGTAATCCCTAGATTTAGGCGGATCGGTGAGGCGGAGGACTCAGTGGTGGCCACACGACTTCTTTTACATTGTTTATTACCTATTTATGATTTTACTTTTATTCGGGAGTATTTTGCTATAATTATGGCCTCTACAAATTTTGGTTTGAAATTTGGATTTTATACAGTTTTATGATTTAAATCTGCTAGTGTTAGGTAAAACACGGGGTTTTCAAATAAAATTAATGTTTTATCAAAAATACCACGAATACGCAAACTATTTAAAAGCTTCCACAATAAAAAATACCACGAGTATTTTGCTGTAATTAATGTTTTGTTAGGTTGTCGATCACATCATTTTTTGGGGTTCCATAAAAAAGTTTTAGATTAAAAAAAATTGCCTAGTCTATTTTTGGTTCACATGAATTTTTATAATTTTGCAAAAGAAAATTAAAATTCCTACTTGGATATCACTGTCCACAATCTCATTACAAACCCAAAATTTAAGAAAACATAAATTACAACTAATCTAACGCTGGGAATGACAACTTTTGGCAAAACTACTTTATAACAAATATAAAATAAAAGCCATACATCCATTCATGGATACAATTTAAAAATTCTAATTATTATCTTATTTAATCAAAAAATGAGAGAGAGAAGCAAATTTGGTATTCAGTCCATACTATAAACATAGGAAAACCTGACTTTGGTATCAATTTTTGGAAAAATATGTTTAGAAAAAGGGAACGTTGCACAACGAAGTTTAAAATTTTTCTTATAAACGTACCTACTAGTATTTATAGTATTAAACTCTAATTGAATTATTACTTGTGCTTTGTGTAAGGTGGTCTAAGTCGTACCCTAACTTCTTACCAAATGATCTTCTCCCCTATTCCTGAACCCTGACTTGCTTTGAGTGTAGGCTGAAACAACTCGAACCGAATGCACAAAACGAAAACTTTGATTAACTTTCAGTAGAAAAGTTAATTTTCTCTCAATGGGAAATAAAATACTTTTGAGCTTTTCAGAAAATATAATTTATTTTTGTAAATAAATTATCATTATTTTCTAACACAGTAACAACACTCAATCGATCATTTTTTCTGTGTTTTAGGTCATCCCATAATTCCTATTTATAGGAAATGTCACATCCCAAAAATTGGGTTAGAAGAAATTGGGTTGGCAAAGCCAAGAGTGTTTATGTCCTAATATTTTAGTTCAAATTGTGAAAATTATGTCAAGTGATTTGTTTTGGTTCAATGGTTAAGTGTTTTGGTGGTATGTGTAAGGTTTTGGGTTCGAATCTTTTCCTTGAGTTTTTGTTATTTTTTATCATAATCTCTATCATTGATCATCGGGAATAAATAATATTTTCACTCAACTAATGACCGAATGAGCCTATTGGTTTAGTGGTAAGGCTTCAACTTACCGTAGTTTTTGTATTCAAAACCTCATATGTGCAGAGTGAAATTTATTTTTGTTTTAAACTCTAAAGAAAAATATAATGGGGATAATTCATAGGAGTTAGTGGGAAGTTTTAGAAAAACAAAAGGGAGGGATTTTCTCCTAATTTTTCTCCCACTCTTTCCCACTCTCCTCCCTCTTCTCTATCTTTTCTTCTTTCTTTTGTTTTTTTTTCACTTTTTCTTTGATTTTTGCTTACTGTTGTTCCGTTTTCTTCTGTGTTCGTGTGTGACATTCACATTCCAATCATAGTTCAAACGTGGTGTAAGTTCTTCAAATTATTTTTCTGTTACTTTAGCTTTAAATTGCTTTTGAACAAGATTTGAGTTGGGGTTTTAATGTTCATTTTACATTGTGATAAGTGTTCTTATGGGTTTATATTAGGCGAAGGGTGTGAGAATCGAAATCCTCCACTGGAGTAGTTGTTGTCCTGACATTTTTCATGTGAAGTAAGTGTTCGAATATGTGTTTAGGGGGTTGTTTTCTTTTAAGAAAAGGGTGGGATTTGAGTTCATTTTGATTGTTAATTGATTCATTTTGGTGTTGTATGTAGGATTCGGAGTGCATTATTTTGTAGACTATCAAAAATAACATCAGGTGCGTGATTCTAACCCAAAATGTCGATTAGAACTCGAAAAAACTTAAAAATAGAGGCTATTTTTGGATCTACTCTACGTCAGACAACCATGTGGGCCCATTTTTTCAAACTTTTCACTTAGGCCCGTTTGACTTAGAAATTCATAATTAAAACTTATGTGGGGTCCATTTGGCTTAAATAAGACTTGAAATGTAACATCTGTTCATAAGTGACAGTATGTGATATGGTTAAGATATGCGAAAAACGTATGTATGATCTGTATTCGAATAACTTTGAAAGCATAATTACGTGTAAAAACATGTATGACATATGTATGTAGAATAACTGTTAGTATAAGCAATATGTTATGTTATGATCTGTAAAAATATGTTTAGGTTTGCATGTCATACCACTCATGTGCTATGTACGTAAGTTATTATGATTAAGCATGTGCATTGGGGTGGGTTTTGATGATGGAGAAAATTTTTCAGGTAGGATTATTGCAATTTTGGCGGTTAAATCACAATATATGTTTGGTAGCTCAATTGCACCATTATGAGTGGCATACCACCACAATCCAGTATGATTGGATGGATGGACTCATGTAGTCCTATTTGGTGTGATTGGTTGGACGGAGTCAGTGTGCAGTGGATGCGAGTAGGATTTTTTCTGATATGGTATGACATTTTGATACGATATATGTTTCTGAAAATATGACATTATGATCTAGTATATGTTTTGGAAATATGACATTTTGATCTGACATACATTTTTGGTAATGTGTTCATTATAAGTAAAATTTTGTGTTGGTATTTACATTTTGTATGTTATAAGAAAATTTTTTGTACGTGGACTAAGTCACACATTGGGCTTCTAGCTCATTCATTTGTTTAATACGTTTTGAAGTGATCTTCAGACTTAGGATCGGATGCAGTGCGGGAGCTCAGATTGTTTCTCAACTAATTAAATATGGTGATTTACGTTAGTATTTTTTCTCGACTTTTGGGACTGTAATTTGTTTTTGGGCTTTGATTTGTTTTTTTTTGTCGGTATTCGATACTTTGAAACATAAAAACTGAAAAGAAAATTGCACGAGTTTACAAACTAAAACTCGAAATTCAGAACTGAAACTACGAAAGTTTTCCGCTGCAAAATTAAGTATCAAACTAAATGTTTTTTTTTGTGTGAAAATAGTAAGTTCTGCTCATGAGTTTCCCTAAATAACAATGTAAGAGTTTTTCCAAAATTAATATTTTCAAATCGCAGGACTACTGAAGTTAGAGTGCAATTTTTTATAGCTTCTGCTGTTCTTATAAGTAAAATGTTTCAGAGATCTTGTTGTGAAATATGTGTTTTTGAACTTGAAATTTTCCTGAAATTCAGACGAGCTTAGAAATTTTAATATTTTAGATCACACGATTTTTAAGCTGAATTTTTATTTAGTTTTTCAAACGAGTCGATGTAACTCCTTAGATTCAATTATAACATCTAAGCCAGGTTTAGGGGTGTTATAGGAAAATTTTACAAGAGTTTTACTTGAAGAAGACGTAATTAAGTAATAATATTTTAATATAAAAATAAAGTATTTCACTACATATGGAATACCAAGGGGTAGCGACATGTCCTATTGTTTACTACAGTTTGTCGCCCCTCTCACATGGGATGGGCTCTTGGGCCCTCTTGTTTACTGAGTATAATTGTATGTGTTATCTGGACTTTTCACCAACACTTATAATTTATCCAACTCAATAATTGTTTTTCTATTTCTCAAAATATTAATTAATCAATTAATCCAATTAAATTGTTTTCTCAATCTAATTCTAACTTTGTTAAAGTCATGGAGTGATGATATTTATTTAATTGCCCCATTAAAAAATACGATGACTTATCATTTTAATTCTCACTTTAAACTTCAATTATTTAATTGTAATTAATTAAATAATAATTCAAAGAAATTAATTTAATTTCTAAGTTATATTTTGTACTTCGTGAGAAAATGAATTGAAGATGAGATAGTGATAAGATCTATTTCTCTTAATCGTCATTTTCATTCATTCTAAATTATTAGTTCTACATGCAACTGCTTTTGGGTTATATTGAGTTAGCGGAGGGACCAATTGGATATATATAATTAGGGCTCAAATAAATTGTAATTAGGTTTTGACTCTTTGTCTATTATTTACAGCATTATTTAATCATAGAGTCATTCCACTAAGGTCCCTTTGATTGTACTATCCCTTATTACATATCATTACAAAAGCAAATTAATAAGTGTTTATCCAATTACCTTGTCATAAGTGTGATACCCTTATAGGATATCTTTAATATATCTAGGTTAAATTCATTCACCCAATATGATCCTATTTTATCTCATCGTAACCATTATATCTTCATTTATGAAAAAGTAAATTACTAAAAAATAGTAATTAAATCATTTGTCCTAGACAAATGACCCGTGGTCACATTACTTTTCCATCTATCACATAATGTTAGTGAGAGGATACAATTCAACCTTTTGTCAGGCTATGAATTCTATTATTGTGAGTGAATCTATTTTATGCAAAAGTCGTATACCTGATGTACCAGTTTTTGACTTTTTAGTTATTTGAACTTAGACTTTCAATACATCAAATTATATGAGTCGCACACATATACTTAGTCACTTAAGGATCTTTTACAAAAATATTATAAAAATAATAATAAAATACCAAAATAATATTAATTTTTTTATTTACCAAAATAATACAAAAAAAAAAAACATGATAGCCTAGTGGAGGGCTTGCCACAGGCGGCACCAAACTGGTGGAGGGCCTACCACAGGCGGCACAGGACTGAAATGTAATGATCTAAAGTATTCAAGGACCTGATATGCAAATTTACCATTTAAAGGAAAGAAAGTGAAATGGTGCCGCCTGACAGTGTGGAGGCACTAAACTTGAAAAGTGGCAAATTGCCTTCTAAGCCCTCCTTATTTATTATTTTCTTTTTATTCTCCTTCAACTCACTTTTTTATTTAATAAACAAGCCCTCAACCTATTTTTGTAGTTAAATAAGCTCTTAATCTATGATTTTTACTCATAAAAGCCCTTTATTTTATTATTAAAGTAAATATATTTTACCTAAAGTAAAGCTATTTAAAAAAGTATAAACTAATTCGCATTTTATGTTTATGTGAATTTGATGAGAATAGTTTATTAAATAAAAAATTTAAATTTTACTCTAATAATATTTTTATAATTTATGTTTATGTATATTTTACTTTAATAATATTTTTATAATTTAATGTAAATATGATCCTTTGCTAAAATTTAATTTTTTTATTTAATATACAAAATATTATTAGAGTAAAATATACATAAACATAAATTATAAAAATATTATTAGAGTAAAATTTAATTTTTTAATAAACTGTTCTCATCAAATTCACATAAACATAATATGTAATTAGTTTATACTTTTTAAATAGCTTTACTTTAGGTAAAATATATTTACTTTAATAATAAAATAAAGGGCTTTTATGAGTAAAAATCATAGATTAAGAGCTTATTTAACTACAAAAATAGGTTGAGGGCTTGTTTATTAAATAAAAAGTGAGTTGAAGGGAATAAAAGAAAATAATAAATAAGGAGGGCTTAGAAGGCAATTAGCCACTTTTCAAGTTTAGTGCCGCCATAACCGTCAAAGGCACCATTTCACTTTCTTTCCTCAAAATGGTAAATTTGCATATCGTGTCCTTGAATACTTTAGATCATTACATTTCAATCTGTCACTGTGGCGTGCCCTCCACCAGTCATCATGTTTTTTTTTGTATTATTTTGGTAAATAAAAAAATTAATATTATTTTGGTATTTTTATATTTTTGTAATATTTTTGTAAAAGATCTGTCACTTAATCAGGATTGATGTGAACCACACTATGAATGTCACAAGTGAATTAATCCATAAATTGATTTTGGATTAATTCAACATGGATCTTGTATGATGTATTGTCAATCTAGATAATAGCATCTATATCTCTATCTTCTAGGAGTCAACTGCTCCAACACCCAAGATAAGGTATCTCCATAATTAGATTTGATAGACGACAGAATAGTCCTTTAATCGATTTGATCAATTTTGATTAATCAGACTATTGACATTTTAGATTACCTACTTATACTAGTTGTCTTCTTGCATGGCGATCCCACCACGTAATACAACTTACTATTACTTAAACATTAGGTAATTAATGAGTCAATATTTGCTTTTATTTTGTTTTGTGTGCAAAAATAATTGAGGATATATACAAACAATATTAATGTGGATAATGAGATTTTATTTAAACTAATTTGTTTGAAAAAATACAAGTATAAATGGCAAATAAACTACACTTAGGGCACTAGATCCTAACAAAATTTTAGGTATCAACTTGGGAAAAGGATATAGTTTAGGTATGAATTTATGGTTTAAGCTTCTTCTTTTTTAAAAGTAAACTTAACTATCGACTAATGGTTAAACTAACTGAGGTACCAACTTGAGGAAAAATAGTTTAGGTACCATTTGTGACAAAAATAAGAAGCTTAAGTTCCAATATGGGAAAAATAATATAGTTTAGATACCAATTTGTGGGATAAACTTAATTTAAATAATCAATTAAGTGATGTCTTGATGTTTGAATTGAAATTTCAAATACCAAGAAAAAAGTTACTTTAAAATAAAACTAATAATTTATCTATACTTAAAGTCAATGGTTGAGCTAATATCATAAGTCAATTGGACACCGATTTAATTGAAGAATTATTAAAAAGCATTCATTTTATAATGTATGTTACAATATTACAAGGACAATTTTTCTTTTTATATTTTATAAATCTATAAAAATAATGAAATTTTAACCTAAGACATAATGAATTTTAATTTTTTATTTATTTTATCATTTTAATCAAAATTTTATTTATTTTATATAAATTTATTTATTAAATATTTTTTCTACTTATATCATGGGTATGCTATAATCTAACAAACTATAAAATTAATTTTGAAATTAATTATTTTCATGATTCTATTAATTGCTTTTCATTTCGTTATGACTTATTATGTGTTAAGCTTAATTACACTCGTTGAATTTGTTTAAAAGCTCTACTCATTGCTAAATGTATAGTTTTTTTTTTTATCTTGTGGGTTGCACAAGTTAATAGTATGTGTTATTTATAATATATTAAATTTATTTTAAAGTTTAAAAAACTTATACAGTTTAACAAATAATATAAAAAGAAACATAGATTAAATACTCTATAAAATGTTATATTATTCAATACATAGATTGGTTCAATCATTGAAATCTTCTTGATAAATCTCTATAATGTTTTTATTCATCTCAAGCTTTTCGGAAAATTTTTATTAATTTTAAGCTAACCTTTGTACAATTAATTATACATCTCAAACTTGCTCTATAGTTATTTCATCACTCGTCGTTGAATTCAATATTTAAATTCTTAGTAGATGATTCCTTTCTATGATTTTAATATAAAAAATGATAAACAAAATGATCCAAAATATAATTAAAATACATAATGTAAAAATAATAAGAAATTTAAAATAGGAGAAAATTGTTAAAAACCTTAAACTACCATTGATTTGATTTATAATTTTTTGTTGTGTTTCATCATCTCTACAGGAATCTTATATATATTCCTTCATACATGCATAAAATGGAAGGAAGAAAAGTGAACATTGAATGCTGATTAAATTTTATATAAATTATTCCTTAATTGTTGTGGTTTTATTTCCCATAATTTTTACCTTAATTTTCTTAATTAATATTAAGAATTTTTCTATTACCTTTTACATTGACATATTAAAAAGTAGTTTTGTTTTCTTTAATCTATTAATTGTTGTATACCACATTAATTTACTTAAAAATGGATCTTTAACTACTTTCAAAGATAGATGTAGCACATATGACTTGATTCTTTTTGGACAGGCAAAGGAAAATCAGGCAAGAGTCATCAAAGAAGTGTTGGATACGTTTTGCTCATATACTCTCTATAGCCGGTAGAACTACTTTGGCGCAGTCCGTTTTACTCTCGTTCCAAGTTACTTTATGCAGTCGATGATGTTTCCAAAAGGTTTGTGTGATGAAATTGAAAAAATGGTCAGACATTTTACTTGGGGATCCTCTAGGGGTACAAAAAAGATTGCCTTGGTTGGTTGGAATCGATTTGCCGACCTAAGTCGTAGGGTGGGCTAGGTATAAGGTCCTTGCATGACCATAATACTTCTTTTATGATGAAGTTGGGCTTTAACATCGTGTCTAATTCACCTTCACTGTGGGTTAGTGTTCTCATATCAAAGTATGGGGTTCAAAATGGCCTGCTAGAAACTCTATCGAGATCACGGAGTTCTTTTTTTATGGAAATCTATTTCTAAAGTATGGCCTCTTATCCATGAGAATCTATTTTGGTCTATTAGAGATGGACGAACCATTAACCATTGGAGAGACTCATGGATTCCAAATATTGGGCCATTATATAAAAGGATACCTTCAAACTCTAAATTGAATATAGATTGTTCTCTCAATGATATGGTTACTGAAAATGGCGAATAGAACTTAGATTTTTTTCGAATTTGGGTTTCTAAAGAGATTATTTACCAGATTGTGGGGACTCCACCACCCCAGCCAAATTTTGGGATATATAGAACTAGTTAGGGAGGCACCATATCTGGTTCGCTCTCCATTAAAAGTGCATACAAGAAGCTTTGAGAAGGGGAGCAATTTGGCAGATTCCTTAGAAATTCCAAGGACTGCAAAAGATGAGGTTCTTTATATGGCTTGCCTTAAAAGAGAGATTACTTACTAATATGGAGAGAACTAGAAGAGGAATAGGAATGGGTACTACTTGTGGAATTTGTGGCCATGGTTATGAAGATGTGTTACATGTTCTAGGATATTGCACTACGGCTAGAGGTATTTGGAATAAGTTAATTCCAACAGGTAAATATTCTTCTTTTTATGCAGGGTCCCTTCAACAATGGATAGAACATAATCTCAGCAACCAACAATCGACTATTTTGGGAGGAGGAAATAATTGGCACGGGTTGTTCAAAATTCTAATCTGGCGTATTTGGAAGAATTGCAACCTTTACATCTTTCAAGGATTGTCTTGGAACCACGACGCAGTCATAAAAGATTCTTTAAGTTGGGCAAAGTAATATGCTTCAGTTTCAAATTCTCGCATTCACAAATCTGCAAAGCCAAGTATGGACCCTTCCTTGCAAAACAATTGGATACGTTTGAATATGGATGGCACGATTAGAGTAGAAGACACGTTCGCTACTGTTGGAGGATTTCTGCAAGATTGTAATGGGGGTGGATTATTGGCTTCAGTAGATATTTGGGCAATTGTGCAGTTCTGAACTTTAGGGTATTTTTGATGGGTTGAAACTTTTCCTTGACAGGGGAATCGATAGAGTCTTAATTCAGACAGACAATATTGAAGCAATCAACACCATTTAAGAGGGAATAAGCAGAGATTCCAACTTTGGTTTGGTAAGGAGAATACATGCGCTGTTGAAGCTTTTAAAGCAATGGAGTATACAACATATTCGTCGAAAAGAAAATAAGCTCGCAGACAAGATAGATGTAGCATATAATGTTTAATATAAAACGAATTTTTGACATTATAATTTATAAGTATTAAATATATTCACTATCTATTATTATAGTAATTAGCCAGCTTAATTATAAACAATGTTAGTAATAAATTGCAATTCAAAATAGAGTATTAGTTAAAAATAGTGTATTGAGGAGTTACTTAGAAAGTCTAATAATTTGAAGTTTGTAATTGATGTGATAATGTATCATTATTACCAAGAAAGAAAACTATATTTAAAACTTAATTCTAAAAACGAGACTCACTTTAAATATAACTAAAAAGGAAGTATTTTGGTATTGATATTGTTGCCGATGCAAGAGGACGTGGGTTCGAGTGCGTTGAAGAGCATTATCCTCCTATATAAGGGTTGGGGAAGGGCTTTGGTAGTTCTAGGTATTGTATAAAAAAGACTAGGAATCGTGATACTACACTTATTTTAAAAGAAGTAATTAAAAAAAAGGAAAAAGAAAAAGAAATAACCTATAGCTTAATGTTTTTGTTTCTTCTTTTATAATATATAATAGTTTGTTATCCCGTGGATGCACAAATTAATTGTATATATTAATAAAATATTAAATATATTTTAAAATTTTAAAACAATTTGTACATTCTCACAAATAATGATATTCATACATCCATAAAATGGAAGGGATAAAGATGAACTTTGAATACTTTATTTTAGGTAAATTATTTCTTAATGGTTGTGTTTTTACTTCCCGTAATTTTATCTTAATTTTCATAATAAATATTAATGATTTTTCTATTACTTTTTACAATGACATTAAAATTATATATATTTTCATTTATATATTTATTGTTGTATATGACATTAACTTGAAAAATAATCTTTGAATGATTTCAAAGAAATGAATGGTTGACATTTTAAGTAGTAATAAATATATTCACTATCTATTATTATGGTGGTTATAAATTAGGTTGGTAGTAAATTACAATTCAAAATATATAATTACATATCAATAATGTATTTACAAAAAAGAGTATTGATGGTTTATTTAGATTGTTTGGAATTTATAATTGATGTAATAATACATAGTTATTATTATAAATATGAAGAAAATCATATTTAAAACTTAATTTAAAATTTAACATTTTCATATATATTTTCGTTTTTCATATATAATTTATTTACGTTTATATTCTTTATATTTATTTTATGATATAATTCGGCATTCATTATTTCTCCCAACAAGATTATATGGCCTATGATATATAATTAAATTAGTGGATGTAATATCTGTAATTTTTGAAAAATAAAATATGTCTATTTCTCGATGACATGATACCTTGGGAATTAACAATGGCACATAGAGGCGACTGTAAATCACGTTTCATTATCATGTCTACCACTTGTCAAAAAGGACAAGAAAACAAACAAACAAAGTCAAGGAATTGACAACTGATAAGTTAATAATGTACACACCTATATATACCTAAACAACAATTTAGTTTATTTAAAATATCCGAACAAAACCTTCCAAAAAACCCCAACCAAACAACTTAATTCTTCAATTATTTTAAACTCAATCTGTATAAATGTTGAGCTCAATTTCCATAAATTATCTACCAGCAATTTGTTAGATTATCCTCTTTATACGATTCAAGAATTCAACAGGTGTTCTTAATTATAAACTTTTAACTATTTATTTTATTTTGTATTCGGTTGAAACTCATATTTAATTATTTTTATTTTTATTTAAATATTATTATGCATCAAATGATTAAGTGACTATGCTCATAAAACAAGAATTATCTTATTCATTCACCTCACACATGTAAAGGAGGATAATTATTTGAGTTCTTAAAAGAATTATATCGTTATGTTTATGAAGAATTTGATAAAATTAACTTTTAAATGAATGTTTCTAAAACAACCTATAAAAAAGCAACATGTCGACTTGCAAAAATTAAAGGGTTTTTGGAGTGTCTTTTCAACTTTGTGTTTACTTTGACGGTTTTGTTCGATATACTTGATAGGTTGTCTTGGAGAGTTTTTCACTAATTGTAAGTAAGGATATTTTGGGAGAGTGTTTGTAGCGATTGAGTTTAATATTGGAGTTGCAATTATTTGTAGTTGTAAGGGTGCATTAAGTTTAAATCAATAAGCAATCCGCAAAGTAAGATCACCGTGTCTGAATTGCATTAACAATGATCATGTGTTGATTCTCTCCTTAGCTTACTCTTTTTCTTATATTATCTTAAACTACCAGAATCAATGTCTTTGGCTTCACCTTGATATTGATGGATGTTGGGACCGAGCCAAAGACATTAATATGAGCATTTATTGCACATAGGCACAACCACTTGAGTTTAGTTCAACGGGGTCTTGACACCCATGAGTCTAATGCCAAAAAATTATGGTTTTGACATTTGACATCGTTCAAGGAGTAGATAAAGTGATTTTTTTTTTTTTTGAAAATTTGGAAATAAGTCAGATAAAGAATTTTTATGAAAGGAAAATTTTATATTGAATATGAAAATATGTGAAAATAAATTTTGAAGTGAGAATGTGGCAGAAAAAGACAAATGAAAATTCAAAAATGTTAGATAATTTTTTTATTAGAGCCCAAATGATTTATAATTAAGTTACAGCTTTTCGTCTATTAATTATAAACTCATTTAGTCACAAAGTCATTACACTATAGTATTGTAACTGAGCTTTCCTTAATGACATACCATTACGAAAGCAACTCAATCAGTCTTTGTCAAATGACCTTATCATAAGTGTGTTACCCTCACAGGATATCTTTAATCTCTTGTGATAAATTTGTTCTCCCAATATGAACCAAACCAAGGATAATTGGTAAAAAGGTAAAGTTGTTGATAAGTCCTTAACGATTTGATTTTTTACTGTTCTGACTAGGTAAGTTCATATGGTATGATTGTATTTAAATTATTATATACTTGAATTATGAATTTGTGTATGTCGATAATAATTTAAATTGTCTATAATTTGGTACGAAAGGTGAGATATGGACTAAATTGTAAAGAATCGGTAAATTGATTGATAAATTGAGTTATTTAATGAATTGATAGTTAAGTAAGACTGGTTGAATCGTATTGGTATGTTTGTGAATTATTATGGAGAAGAGGACTAAACCGAAAAGAATTGAAAATAGTATAACTTAGTGAAATTGACTTGAAATTGAGATAAATTATACTATATATGTATGAAATGATAACTTTATTAATGAATTGATGATACTGAAATCAATATAATGGGAGTCAAACCTATAATGAAATTGGATTATTTATTATCTTATTAATTGTTCGAGCAGAGTCAGATAAAGCTGGCATGTCATAGAATTGATAGAGTACGGGTCACTTTAACTACGTGTCGATAAGTGATGGACATAACTTTTACTTCAGTTATACCGATGAGCACAGAGTGCAACTATTTACTTCGACATTGTCCGATTGAAACACTGGGTGCCAAATTGGTGTGTTGGTTGGATCCGTGTATTCATTCGAGTCCAAGTCAAGTTAATAAGGGTATAAAATATGATATTTAATAAATGATATATAAATTTGATTGATAATGTGACTTGGTAATACAAAGCTAAATTACAATTTATGAATATCGATGGCATGTGAAATATCATGTGAACCAGATATACGAGCCCGGAGGGATGACATGGAAATGTGGCAAATCTATAAATTCGATTCGGAATTCGAACAACAAAACAAAATAGTGATTGTTATTAAATTGAAATTGGATGTATTGTTGATAAATAGATGAAATGGTATGAATTTGTTATTAAATTGATTAAATGTTGATTGATTATGTGAATGTCACTAAAATGTTAATTATAAGTGGATTAGAATATTATATGTTTGAATCACTATACGATAAGATATATGTTGAACTCACCTTGTTGAATTGCGATTGTCTTGTTCAGGCAAACTTGTCAAGATAGTAGTTTATCGTATTAAATTGTTATTGAGATAAGTTATGGTTTAATTCCTATGAACTTACTAAGCATTCGATATGCTTACCCCTATTGTTTTTCCTTTCCCTATAGATTGCTAACTTGCAGAACATGTCAAGTGGATCGTTGAAAAGCTCACACTATCCCATTGTTAATTTGGTAATCTTTCAAACATTTTAAAGTCTGGTTATGTGGCACGTACATAGGTGTTATATATGAGTTCACTTGGAAACGATAGTTGGTTTGAAACTTGGTTCATGGTTGCTTTTGAGAAAGTTGATGTTCATATTATATATGCATGTATGCTTTGTATTATATTAAGCTTTAAATGAAGAATTTGAATGACAAGTTTAGAAGTGAAATGGTTTGGTTGAATGATGGAATTGAATGGTTATCTATGTTTGAATCGTTTCTGAATTCATAGGTTAAAATGCTATGTTTAAGTAACTAATTGATGTATAATGGTTTGGATGATATTGGAAATGGTAAAATGGATGTTTTAGTATGTGTCTTGGTGGCTTTGCGCAGGTTTGGGTGTGCTTTTAAGCACCATTTGAGTAATAGAGTTGGTTTAGCATTAAAAGGCACCAAAATGTGACTTTTGACAAGTTTGGCTCAAAAGTATCGGTACCTTAAGTAAAGTTATCTATAACCTCCCCAACCCGGCCCAAAAGTTATGAACGGATTTTGAAGGTCACATAGGCCACCGAAATGGCCCAGAAGAAACAAGCAAACTCTCATAATCTTGTTTTCAAAACATTCGCTTAATTTGTAAAAAACTATAGTGGACATCACTTTCTGCCAAGTTTAATTAAAACTCCTATTAAAATATTCTCATTAAATTTAACAACATCATACATATTTGACCATTTATTCGTATTTAGAGTTTCCAAAAAAAATCCAATTTTGTAGTTGAAAACTTAGTGTTCACAACTTGTTAATAAATCCAATCTCATGCCACAATTCTTAACATTCATGCATGATATAACAAAATATATCTCAATGGCGCGTCAAAGGAAGAAAAGTAGCAGCCTAAAAATGGTGTTTAAAGGGGCAGCAACACTACAAGAATTGGCAGCAAAGGGGTTGTTTTGAGTGGCAATAAAGAGGTTAAATGAATAGCAAAAGAGATTATTTTTGTGATAAAAAAAAACAATAGCAAAGAGGCTGGAAAGAGTAGTAAAATGGATGTAAAAACAACAACAATAATCGACAATAGAAGAAAAAGAGAAGGAAATGGGAACAAATGGGCACCACCACTAGTGGAGAAGAGGGGCGACTATTGAGGTTTAATGCAGCAATGAGACTCTGACTTGGGGCGATTTTAGAGCAGCAATGGATTGAGTTAAATATTAAAAAGATTGGTAATATGGCTGGAAAATAGTAGCAACAATAACAGCCAAAGCGACGACACAACAACGGTAGGAAACACAATATTTGGGATGACACAAGGAAGAAGAAAGGGAAAAATTGAGAGAGAATAGGAAAGGGAGATGAGAGGAACGACTAGGGAGGAAAAAGAGTGAAAACGAAATAAATTATAAAAAAAAGTAGAAAACCTCAACAAAAATTTAGTTTTAATCTTTTTTTTTTTAAAAATTATAGCCTTTTTGATAAATTAGATAAAAATATATTTTTTATTCAAACTTGTCAGGGGATTTTCAGTGTTTGAGTCAGAATGAAATTTGAGCAGATTGGCTAGAATATAATAGCTCAAAGCTCAGCTGAAAAAGAAATACGAGCTAGTGGAACGACGGAAATGTGCAAGTGTACGCCATCGCAACAAGTAATAAAGTAACAAGTAAATGTCGAGTTATCGTACCCACAGGGACTGTGAAAAGAATTATTTATGAATGCAATTAAAAACACTTTGGTGACGAAAAATATTTAGATTTGAGGAGTTGATTAAAAACTAAGATTTTAACCAAGTAAAATAAATAAAAAGAAATTAAAAGTTCCAATGCACTATTTCAAAAGATGATTTTAATCAAGATGACATAATTGTGTTAGATTAATTACATTTCTTAACTTAGAATTACTAAACTTATGTTCATGTTGTTACGAATAAATTCATGGAAAATTGGTAATTTGCTAACTTATGAACATACTCACCTACCAAAATCCATTTATCTCTTGACTATATCTTTATGTCAATTCAACCGATTAAAAAAATTTAATAAGCAAATGTGTTAATGCACATACATACTTATGAAATTAAAATAATCTCTTGTACATATCTCTATGCCAATTCAAACAATCAATTCAATCTCATAAGCTAATAAAAGATTACGTGAGGTAACAATGTGTTCCTACCTTGAAACAGTTTAATCACATTAATCTTGCAAGTTATGCAAGGCTAATGTACCGTTAGATACCGTTGCTTAATTTAACCCTCAGCTACCTTAGATGATTAAACATGCACTGATTAAGTATTGTGTCAATTAACTACAATTTCAATCCGTTTAAATAATTAATTTAATAGTTACCTTACAATTGTAATGCAAGAATAACGTAGTCATGGTTTTACTTAATCAAACATCTTACCAAGGCCTATAACAATATAAACACAATTTTAATAAATTAAGTAGAAAAAATTCAATCAACCTAACACGAATTAAATTTAAGCCATATTAATTAAATTAAACATATCAACATCACAAATATTCACAGAAATGTTCATAACAACAGCAATGAAATTAAAAGGATAAAGAATAAGAATCAAATCCGATGTTTCTCCGAAGCTTGACTAGTTTGCTCTGCTTCTTCTTCTCTGCTTATCTTTGTTGAACCGCGGCTTCCACGAACACTTGAATGATGCTTCCAATGGTGGTTTAAAGACTCTTTCTCAAGAGGTGCAATCGGCAAGGGAATGGGGAAGAAAATGAAGAACAACGAAAGGGGATTGAAGAGAGAAAGTGAGAGAGAAGTGAAAGGATGAGAGGTTTTAAGAGGTGTTGCAAATAAGCAGCCAAGGGGGTTTTTTATAGGTTGAGTAGGCTGCTAAAAATAGAGAAAATCAGCAGCCATAGAGTCCTCCCATTGCCGGCCACACATGTGGCAAGTTTGAAGGTTTCAAACTTGCTATTTTAAGGTAGGGGCAAATCTAGAAAGGCATGAATAGTGGAGGGGTTTGAATGCAAATTCAAGGAGTTTTCAAGGGCTATTTTGAAAGCCAAATTGTGACAGCCAATTTTTTCCCGGCCCACTAAAGAACCAAACCTAAATAAAGATGTCCGAATAGTTAAACATACCATTAGCAAAAACAAACCTAATCCATAAGCTCAAAACTAAACTAAGCCCCATTAGCCCACAAAACCTAAAAAATTTTCAAGCAAAAAAAACCCTAGGAGTCGCATGCCTCGCGTGGCCTCCTTGTCTGCCACACCTCTTCCTAGCTCCAACGTCGCACGCCACCGCCTCTCTACGTGCCTGACGTTTCTCTAACACCGCATGCAACACGCAAGAAGAAGACAACAAAAAAGACAAAACGGCAGACAAACAAATCGCAAACAAAAAAGAGAGAAAAATAGTTTTGTATTTCGGCTATAAAGCCAAAATCGAATGCTTGTTTATGTTCAGCTACCTTTTTTACAAATCTGGAGAAATAAAAAAAAAACAAAGTTTTAAGAGGATTCTCTTTTTATTTCAATCTTTCTTTTTTTTATCTTTATTTTTATAATTGTTTTTTTATTTTTATAAATGAAAATAATATAAAAAAGAGACTTACCGGAGAGGCCCCGTGACCGCTTTGTCGGAGGGCCGACCTCCATCACAAGGGCCGAAGGTTGAAGAAAGAGAGGCTTCGTTCTCACTTCTTCTTTGTGGGAAAGGAGGCGATCCTCCCCGAAACCTGAGAAACGGGCATGTTTATGCAGAATATAATTCTCAAGTTATATTATGATTTTAGTAAATTCATATAAAAATATTTATTATTAAGAATTTTATGAAATTATATATCATTATTAAATTATATTTAATAATTATTATTTTAAATTATACAAATTCATATAAGAAAATTTATTATCAAGAATTTTATGAAATTATATATTATTATTAAATTATATTTAATAATATTTATTTTAAATTATACAAATTCATATAAGAAAATTTATTAGTAAGAGTTTTATGAAATTATATATTATTATTAAATTATATTTAATAATAATTATTTTAAATTATACAAATTCATATAAGAAAATTTATTAGTAATAATTATTTTAAATTTTATTAAATCATATATTTTAATTAAAATGTATTTAATAATAATTATTTCAAATTATATTTTATAGTATCATATATTATGATTTTAGTAAATTCATATAAGAATATTGATTATTAAGAATTTTATTAAATTATATATTTTAATTAAAATATATTTAATAATAATTATTTCAAATTATATTTGATAGTATCATATATTATGATTTTAGTAAATTCATATAAGAATATTGATTATTAAGAATTTTATTAAATAATATATTTTAATTAAAATATATTTAATAATAATTATTTCAAATTATATTTTATAGTATCATATATTATGATTTTAGTAAATTCATATAAGAATATTGATTATTAAGAATTTTATTAAATTATATATTTTAATTAAAATATATTTAATAATTATTATTTCAAATCATATTTTATAGTATCATATAATATGATTTTAGTAAATTCATATAAGAATATTGATTATTAAGAATTTTATTAAATTATATGTTTTAATTAAAATATATTTAATAATAATTATGTTAAAATATGATTAAATTATTTATTATTGATATTAATAATCTTATTAAAATTTAATAACAATAATCATTTACCTAAACAAATTTCTGCTAAGGGTATTCTAGTCATTTTAGTTTTTTTCCCTTATGCTATTACACCTCCATTCCATTCAACCAAACACAAGAATACTATTACGCCTCTATTCCATTCCATTCAACCAAACAAAAGAATTACCTATTACGCCTCTATTCCATTACACCTCTATTTCATTACACCTCTATTCCATTACAGCGAACCAAACGTGCTGTAAATTTGTCTACACGTACCAATACATCCTCAATTTTTCCTTCTGGATGTACTAAGGATCAATCTGCTAATAGAAGTGTAACCATAGTAGGTCTAACTTCACCTATCCCCAACTTTCTAAATATGGGCATCAGCATCAAGTTAATGCTCGCACCCAAATCACATAATTCTTTATCACAATATGTTGCTCCAATGTTGCAAGATATGGTAAAACATTTAGGATCCTTCAACTTTGAGGGTAGTTTGTCTTGAACATATGCACTGCATTCCTTCGTCAAGGCTACCATCTCAAATTCTTCAAGTCTTCGTTTCTTAGATAGGATATCATTTATGAATTTGAGGTAGTTCGGCATTTGTTCAAATGCTTTAACCAACGGAATGTTGATATGAATTTGCTTGGGTACATCTAGGAACTTCTTGAATTTGACTTCCTACCTCTACTTCTGAAGTCTTTGAGGGTAGGGTGGTGGAGGAGTCTTTACTGGAACTGGTTGATTCGTCTTCTGTGGCAACTCTGCATCTAATGAAGTTATTAGTTTATCAGAATTGACTAGTTCAGAAATTACCTTATCAGGTTTTGTAGATTCCGGTTGTAGTGAAACTGGAATTTCAACACTCGGTTAAACTTCCATTGAGTCTTGAGCATCAGCTGATTCTTCTTCATCTTCGACAACGTTGGGCTCTAATGTCTTTTAGCTCCTCAATGTCAACGCTTTACAATGCTCCATCCCGGGATTCGTCGGATTCTCCGTATCACTAGGCAAAACACCTTGTGGTTGGTTCCTAAGTTCAGTAGCAAGTTGACCTACTTGATTTTCCAAATTCCTTAAAGTGGCGTCATTTTTTTTTGATATATGCCTTCAATAGGTTCTCTAAGCTATTGGAAGGTTCAGCTTGAGTTGGTTTATGAACTTGTTAGGGGAAAACAGGTGGCTAGGTCGGTCTAGGTTGTGCATAAGTGTTACTGGTTCTAGCCCCTTGGTTACTTTAGGAAAAATTCGGGTGGTTTCACCACGATGGCTTATAGAAATTGGATTGCAGTCCTTTTTTTCCTCGATTTTGGTTCTAATTACCAATGTAATACACAGATTCTGGGTTCGATGGACATTCTTCGAACAAATGTCCTTCCCCACAATAGACACAGGCTATATTTTCAAATTGGTTCGGTGGTTGTGCTACAAAACTATTAGACCCATTAGTGGTAATTTTTTTAAGGATTGAAAAAATCGAAGATACCTGATATGTGAGTAAACTGAAAGCGTCCACTTCATGTACTCCAGCGATTCGTCTTCCTGATGCTACTCAATATCCTTTCGATAATTTCATAAGCCTCATTATAAGACTTAGAAAGGAGAGCACCGTTAGCAGAGGCATCTACTACCATCCTCGTATGAGCATTGAAATAGTTATAAAA
Organism: Gossypium raimondii; assembly: GCF_025698545.1. Taxonomy (NCBI): domain Eukaryota; kingdom Viridiplantae; phylum Streptophyta; class Magnoliopsida; order Malvales; family Malvaceae; genus Gossypium; species Gossypium raimondii. The sequence continues at coordinate 26,451,063 of NC_068571.1, read as the reverse complement.
TGTCTCAAGTTGGATGCAATGAGGGATTCCATGATAAGGGCATTTTTGTAATAATTTTTTGTACCTTTACAATGCCTCATACAAGGACTAATCATCCATTTGTTGGAAAGCAGTGATCTCATTCCTCAACTTAACATTCTTGCTAGGCGGGAAATACTTCATGAGGAATCTTTCTGCTAACTCTTGCCATGTGGAAATGGAATTTGGTGGCAATGAGTTCAACCAGGGTCGAGCTCTGTCCCTTAGTGAATATAGGAACAGTTTTAATTGTAGTGCATCTTTAGGTACTCCGGCAAACTTGAAAGAATTTCTCACTTCCATAAATAATCTTAAGTGAAGGTAAGGATCTTCGGTAGGCATTCCACTAAATTGGCCCACGGTGTGAAGCATCTGGAACATGATTGGCTTCAGCTTAAATTGTTGTGCCTTGATAACGGGTCTGCTAATACCCAGATTAAGATCATCAAATATTGGCACAACATACTGTCTTAGAGCTCTATCACTATCATCAGTAATAAGGATAGGATTTTGAGCAGAGTTTGCTCTGTTTTCTTGATTCGGATTTTCAAAGTTTACCTCTTCGGTCCTTCTCTGACTTTCTTATCTTCTTCGTTGTCCAAAAGTTCTTTCAATCTCAGGGTCTACGGGGAGTAAATCGATAGTTTGATCAATACTCATAAACACCTGAAACAACACAGAAAAGTTAATTAAGTTAAAATTGAATATAGAAATAAACCAAAATGCAAAATTTACAAATTCACAAATAATGACTTTTTAAAGCAGTCCCCGGCAATGGCGCCAAAAACTTGGAACGAAAGAAATGTGCAAGTGTACACAATCGCAACTAGAAAATAAAGTGACAAGTAAAGGTTATCGTACCCACAGGAATTGTGAAAAGAATCATTTATGAATGCAATTAAAAACACTTTGGTGAAGAAAAATATTTAAATTTGAGGAGGTTATTAAAAACTAAGATTTTAACTAAGTAAAATAAATTAAAAGTTCCAATGCACGATTTCAAAAGATGATTTTAATCAAGATGAAATAATTGTTCTAGATTAATTACATTTCTTAACTTAGAATTACTAAACTCATGTTCATGTTGTTACGAATAAATTCACGGCAACTTGGTAATTTGCTAACTTATTAACATACTCACCTACCAAAATACATTTATCTCTTAACTATATCTCTATGTCAATTTCAATTCAACCGATTAAATAAATTTTAATAAGCAAATGTGTTAATGCACATACATACTTATGAAATTAAAATAATCTCTTATACATATATCTATGCCAATTTAAACAATTAATTCAATCTCATAAGCACATAAAAGATTATGTGAGGTAACAATGTATTCCAACCTTGAAAGAGTTTAATTACATTAATCTTCCACGTTATGCAAGGCTAATGTATCGTTAGATACCGTTGCTAATTTTACCCTCAACTACCTTAGATGATTAAACATGCACTAATTAAGTATTATGTCAATTAACTACAATTTAAATCTATTTAAATAATTAATTCATTAGTTACCTTACAATTGTAATGCAAGAATAACTTAGTCATGGTTTTACTTAATCAAACATCTTACCAAGGCCTATAACAACACAAAAACAATTCTAATAAATTAAGTAGACGAAATGCAATCAACCTAACACAAATTAAATTTAAGTCATATTAATTAAATTAAAGGTATCAACATCACAAATATTCATAGACATGTTCATAACAACAACAATAAAATTAAAAGGATAAGGAATAAGAATCAAATCTAGTGTTTCTCCGAGGCTTGACTAGTTTGCTCTGCTCCTCCTTCTCCGCTTGTCTTTGTTGAACTGTAGGCTTCCACGAACACTTGAATGATGCTTCCAATGGTGGTTTAAAGACTCTTTCTCAAGAGGTGCAATCGGCAAGGGAGTGGGGAAGAAAATGAAGAACAACGAAAGGGGATTGAAGAGAGAAAGTGAGAGAGAAGTGAAAGGATGAGAGGTTTTAAGAGGTATCTCAAATGAGCAGCCAAGGGGGTTTTTTATAGGTTGAGTAGGCTGCTAAAAATAGCAAAAATCAGCAGCCATAGAGTCCCTCCATGGCCGGCCACACATGTGGCAAGTTTGAAGGTTTCAAACTTGCTATTTTAAGGTAGGGGCAAATCTAGAAAGGCATGAATAGTGGAAGGGTTTGAGTGCAAATTCAAGGAGTTTTCAAGGGCTATTTTGCTAGCCAAATAATCATCCAAATAAGCTTATTGGGTCAGCATGTGGAACGATTTTGGGCAGCCCAATGCTCTGTTGGATCGGTTTTCTAGGTTCAACTCAACTAGGCCTCTTCTCATGATTAATTAATAATAATAATTTAACCAAAAATAAATTGAATTAAAATTAAAATTAATTATATTATGAAGTAATTTTCATAATTTGGATCGTCTTAGGCTGAAAAATTAATTCGCCTCGATGCTTTTCAAAATCGCTTCTCGATTTTGTGCTTCCAATAGTGTTTATCGAGCCAATTTTCGCCCTTTGTGTGAATCTGTCGAAAATAAATCAAGATTAATCAAAATTAATTATAAAATTAATTAAAATTAATTAAAATTCAACATGTTAATAATTTAAGTACAATTTAATTATTTTATAATTATTATATATTTTTCGACAAGAATTATTACAATTTTGCATGAATTTGAGTTAAAAAGGGCATGAAAAGTGTGCATATTTTCGTGTTTCCTGCGAGAGAAATCAAACTCGGGTCTTTAGGAACTACACTACTTAACCACTAAGCCAAATCTCGTTCTTGTTTAAGCTCTTACAACATTTATTTTTAAAATAGCGCATGACACTTGAGTTTAGAGCAACATTGCACAAAATAAGAATGATACGAGGGAAGGGAATCAAACTCTTAACCATAAGAATATTAACTCATTTTTTTAATAAAAACACATAAACATAACTTAGAAAATTAGAGCGTGACAAATTTCGGTTCACTAACCAATTTCTTCTAACCTAATTTTTGGGATGTGACAACTATTCCCTCTTTAAAAGAAATTTTGTCCCCAAAATTTCCCTGTTGACACATCAGTCACATAGCCACAAAATATTTTCCCCCTTCTTTCAAAACCAGCCAAGACACTTCTGTTGCTCTGATTCCAACGCAGTTCCAAGCAAAACTTCACCCTAACATTCTAACAAACATATTCTAAAAAACTAATTACAGAAATATCCCTAACAGATTCTATTTTCAAGAGTACTATGAGGACCGGCTAGGATTTTCATTTTTGAAAACAACATTATTTTTCAAAATATTCTGGCATGGTTTTTCCTAAAGTACCCCTTTTCAAATTCATGCATACAAACTCACTTAAAACCTCAGGTCGAGTTTATAAACTTGACTCTGATATCACCAAATGTAACTTCCTCAAACCGACCCAGAAGTTATGAATGGATTTTGAAGGTGACATCGGCCACCAAAATGGCCTAGAAGAAAAAAGCGGACTCTCAAAATCTTATTTTCAAAACATTCGCTTAATTTTTGAAAAATCGTTGTGGGCATCTCTTTTTGCGGAGTTTAATTAAAATTCCAATTAAAAGATTCTCATCAAATTTAAAAACATCATACATATTTGACCATTTATTGTTTCTAAAGAAAAATCCAGTTTCACAGCAGAAAAATCAGTGTCCACAACCATAATTACTAACTTTAATGACCAATTATTAATTCGGTCAGTTACTTACCTATTCAATTCTTAACATTCATGCATGCAATAACTAAATATATCCCCAAATCCGATCCCATGCCACAATTCGTAAAATAACTTATTACAAACCAAATAAATAAAAGCATAAAATTAAGTACTTTATTTAATAAAAATCGAGACAAGATCTCCAAACTGCTGAATCCAAGCCCTAACCTTAGGTAAGTTCGTATGAACTATATTCTGTATAATTTTGATTAAAGTGAATGTTAATAGGTGATTATATTGTAATTAAATCAATATATATTTGTTAGTATGCAATTTATAGTGTTATGAAACGATGTAAATCCAACGACGTATGACAATTTTTGAGTCCCATTTGAACCTTAGGAATTCGTAGGATACAAATGACATGTCATTAGGGTTACCGATTGTCAGCTCGAGAGAGCTTACCGATATTCAATTCGTATGAGCTTACCGTTATTCAGGTCGTATGAGCTTACCGTTATTCAGCTCATATGAGCTTATCAATTACAGCTCGTAAGAGCATACCGATTTAAAGCTCATATGAGCATACATGTACATGAATTGACGAATTACAGTTTAGCACACCATGTGTGAGCTACCTGAGTATCCAATGATATTCTAAATGGTTCAACGGGAAATGTTATGTTACGAGACGATATGAGTTTGATACGAAATAATACAGGTATATATATGAAATAAATGGAAATGATTGTACATGATATATTGATATATTGAAATGGATGATATATGTATATGAAGAAACGGTAAGAGAATGATATGTATCATGACATGTACATATATGAATATCTTTGATATGTTGATACATGGAAATTATGTAAGTTGAGAAGAGTAATAAACTCAAGTGTGACATGTTGAGAAAATAAGGTTACCAATGTTGAATTTATATGAAATATGTTCAAGTATGCTAACATGTGTTGTTGTTTGATGCTTAGGCAAGTGTCAAGCTGTTGGTTGAATGGTATTGTGTTTACTTATAAGTTGCATTGAAATGGTAAGTGCTCAAATGAAAATATGCTTGTACTCATGAAAAAATTGTAAGGTTTAAATTATGCAATTTCTTATGAAGTGGATTATCATGTGATTAATTCAAAAAGGGCTATGTTTAAATGCACTAGCTTGTGGCTATGGTTGAATGATATACTTATGAATTGTGTGTTATGCATATGGAATGGGTGTGGATAGTAATGAAATGCAAATGAAAATAAAGAAATTTGGAAGAGTTTAAAATTGTTTAAAATCCTACTATGCTAGGGATAATATGTATAAGTGATGCTGTAGATTTACTTATTTTGTGAGTTGTTGAATTTGGTTTCATGAATCGTGTGGTATCAGTATATGATTATTCTTGATATGTATAAATTTCATATTAGAAATGGATTGATATGATTAAAGTTTATACGAGCTTACTAAGCATGTAATTTTGTTTCTTTCATGCATGTTTTTGTTTCATTCATGGCATACCATATTGCATTGCATGGGGATTGGGATTGATGGGTGACGGAGGAGTTCTATGCAATTTTGGAAGCATTTAAAGTCCGCAATATTATTGTCACTGCACTGCTCTGGAATATTGTAGGGGGTATTGGATATTGGTGCCATGACCATAACATTGACAACTCTTTCTACACCTTATTGGCAGCTTGTCTGCATTATTGGTAGTTGACCGCAAATTGTAATTGGCAGCTTTTCTGCAAATTGTTATTGGCAGTTTATCTGCATTTCTGGTGGCTCGTCTATATTACCGGTAGCTCATTTTCAATATGTTATTAATGGTTTATCTACACTGAGCTACGACTCCTAATTATTTGGTGATTTGGTAGACGGGTTTAGGGAACTTGTGGTGTGTAGCAAATGGATGGGTAGAACCTTATTGCATTGTCATTCTCATGCATGCATATGCATAACTGTTGGAAGCACCATGATTCTTTGATTTCTGTGTATTATTGTGATTATCGATAATCTGTTAGATTTTGTGCTCAATTGTTAAACTGGTTTCTTGCATTATTTGTATGTTCTGCAAACTTTGTTTGCCTTTTGTTAAGACTAACATTGTTCTTTTTATGCTCATCCCATTAGTTTAACATTTTTCAGGTAGTCCTTACCTAGCTAAATTGTAGAAATGCCAAGATTTAGGGGCATTTTGGTAATTTTCTATTTTCCTCGATTTTCCACCCGATCTTGATCAATTCAACAAGCCAAAGTTGGTCGAATGTTAAGCCCTAACTATGGCTTCCTTCTTCAACAAATTTCGATGGAACCAAATTTAAAGAATATGATAATTAATTTTGTCATGTTTTGATTATAATATACATAATTAATAATTTACTCTTTTACCCTTGTAGTTAAAACCAAACATTAACAATTTATAAGGCCACTAACGTCCACCAACCTTTGAATGGTCAATTTACTATTAAGTCTATTTTCCTTTATTCAAATAACCATTTAATCACTCAAATCAAATAGTGATTAAATTTTACATCTTTACAATTTAGTTGTTTTTAATTAATTAACCATCTAAATGTTAAAATTTTTCAATGAAACTTTAATACCACCTTAATCTCACTCCTTAAATATTTATAAAAATATTTACACTAAAACAAGGTCCCAATACCTCATTTTCTAAAACCACTTGACATTAGGGTCAAACCACTTGAACTTAATAAATCGTTTAAATAACATATATTATCATATCAAAAATCTTTTAAAAACCATATTTTACTCGTAAATATTAAATATAATATTTACGAATTTACTCGTAAGATTTGGTGGCCCTGTAACCACTGTTTCCAACACCACTGCAAAACGGGCTGTTACACGAGCAGTGTCATAAAGAGTCACATGTTATACTTACATCCAATGAACAATAACATTTTTCATAATATACAATATGGTGCACGTCACAATCATGCATATAATGAACCTTAATAAAGGCAAACCATCCGAAAATCCCATATTATGATTTCACATTTAGGCGATCCCAAACAGTGTCTTTAACATTCTAGCAAGTTGCCAAACAAAAGCATCAATCGGACAACCTTCAAAGACATGCCATCATACGACCAAACCAAACAAGAAGTACTCACATAAACAATTCACATTTAATTAAGTCCCACACCTGAATTACGCAAGTCCGCTGCACCAATTAAAAATTTGTAATTTTCCCATGACTCAAAATCGAACGAATATTATTTCACTACTAAATGAAAATGTGAATTAAGTTTGTCATCACTGTTGATCCAGGGAGTTTAGATTCGATCTTTCAACATAAAAATCATCAAAAATTAGTTAGGTAATACGACTATAGCACTAATGACACAAGATTTAACCAAAAAAACAATACTTACGCTTCCCGAATACTAGATCTGTAATGGTGATGTAAACAAAATCAAATGTGCACTAAAACGGTAATGTGAGGGGGTGTTTAAAAAAGTAAAAAGCGAGGGAAAAATATGATTCTTAATGGGAAAAAAGTAGCCTAAAATTAGTGTTTAAAGGGGCGACAACACCATAAGAATTGGCAGCAAAGGGGTTGTTTTGAGCGGCAATAAAGAGGTTAAATGAACCACAGAAGAGACTTTTTATAAAAAAACAAGAGGCTAGAAACATTAGTAAAATGGTTGTAAAAACAACAACAATAATCAAAAATAAAAGAAAAATAAAAGAGAAGGAAAATGGAACGAACCGGCACCAACATGAGTGGAAAAGAGGAGCATCTATGGAGATTTTATGGCAGCAAGATGATTTTGGGCGATTTTAGAGCAGTAAGGGACTGATTTAAAGATTAATAATATCGATAATATGGATGGAAAAATAGTAGCCAAATAAATAGGCAAAGCGACAGCAAAACAATGGTGGGAAACACAATATTTCGGACAGCACAAGGAAGTAGAAAGGGAAAAACTAAGAAAGAATGGGAGGGAAAGGGAGAGGAAGAGGAGAGGAACAACTATGGAGGAAAAAGAGTGAAAAAGAAAATAAATTTTAAAAAAATAAGAAGAAAACCTCAACAAAAATTTAGTTTAAAAATATGTAAATTAATGGCATTTTGGTAATTAAATAAAAATATAAACTAAGATAAAATAATAAAACAAGTATCATCTTCTTCATTTTTCATTTTGGTTGACTGAAACACCATTAGAGCTTTAGGAGAGGTTCGGCCAAAGCTTATTTTAATTACATGGTATGTGTTTTTAATTCGTTTTTAGTAATTTTTATATTTGTGAGATCATTGTAGCTGAATTTAGCTAACCTAGGGATTAATTCGTAAAAGTATTGAAGGTTTCAAAATTTACCATTGATGATTTTTTAATGTTCTTGATGTTAAATGGTTGAGTTTGAAGCTTTGTTGTTAAATAGGACTATTTTGTAAAGTAATTTTGATTGATTTTAAGTTTAAGGACTAAATTAATGAAATAGTAATATTGACATGAAATTCTTGAAATTATTTTATAAATTATGGGTTGTGTGAGGACCCTAAAGAATTCAGTTAGCATTGGTTGGGTTTAATTGTGATAGATTTGAAAGTTTTGTGTTTAGAGATTAAAATGAATAAAAGGTAAAAGTTCAGGGTAAATGTGTAAAATATTGATAAAGGGTTAAATACATGAATTTAAATATTTTAACTTATTTGAATTGATTAATTGAATTAAATTATTATATTTAGATCAAGAAATGGATCAATCAGTTGATAATCACAGGAAAAGAAAAGTTGTTGAGTAGTCGTCGTCTAGGTATCGGTAGTTACTTTGTTTTGGTAAGTTCATACTATGTTTATTATGCTTGATGATAATTCAATTTAATTATGTGTGTGATCATATATTTATGTATATTTCATGTGATTAATTGAAGTAGTTTTGAAAGTGGAAAGGTAAGAGATTGAAATGTAAAGTTTGGCATTGTACAAGGTTGTATTTATATATGTTAGTCTGAGGAATGTATGTGATCATGTTATAAAGTTATGAGCATGTAATGACTACAGAATGCAGGTTAAAGACTATATGCACTTAGTGAATAGCTAGGATACAAATTACATGTCATTAGGGTGTTCCAGGCACTCTGTGCTGGTGATTACAGTTCTAGGTACTAGGTATAGCTTCGGTAAGCTCGGTTGAACACCGATAGTATATGAATAACATGTTTTTTATTATATGTTTGATGACTAACAATTGTTTAGGGATGTTTTGCATCGATATAGTATGATTATGTTATGTTTTGTATGGTAGATTCTCGTAACCCTAATCTAGTGGCAGAGACGAGTGAGGTGTGTTACACTGAGCAACATACACCTCCTCCTTAAAAAATCCATTAAAGAAATCACCTTTAACATCCATTTGGATCAGCTTGATGTTAATATGTGCAACTACAATAAGCAATAATTAAATTGCCTCAAACCTTTCATAGGAGCAAATGCTTCTTCAAAATCAATACCCTCTACTTGGTTGTAAATGACTGCCTCTGGACATACCAACGTCCAGAATATGAATATTGCAACTAAAAATATATATTTGAGGCGGGGTCTGCAAGTATATGGGTCAGGTTGTAATTTAGTTACAATGAAGTAGGTAAGTACTCCGAAGATCGTACCCAAGGGATTATAGTTTGGGGAAAACTGTTATCAAACCAATTACGGAAAATAATTACTAATCTACTTGAGACACGAATTAGTAGTGTTAATATGGAAGCAAGATAATAATAATATTAATAAACTAGATAAATTGAATTAAACCTAAATCTACTCCTAAGTTCATGTATCGGTTTCTCCTATCCCTTGTTTCGACTATGCGAGTTCCTTTAGCTTAGATCCAACTATTTTACCTAATTAATTATTGATGTAAGGCTCTAATCAATCAACTAGTCGAAACCCTAGCAGGATCGTCCAATATGTTCACTAGAATAAAGAGTCAGCAAGAACTACTTATCGTCTGACCTTACAGTCCACACCGGTTTGGGGTTAAAGTGTTCAAGATAGGCCATACCAATTTTGGGTTAATTCCCATCTAAATGACTTTCTAAGATTGTCAAGCCTGGAGTTTAAGTTCTTCCTCTCCCAAATAGCTGATCCGCTAAGAAACTCTATCCTTCAATCAATTAATAAGATTAGAACAGTTGAAATCATGCGAGGTATGGATAAAGCATAAATTGATTCTAATCTTTACACAAACATTCAATTAAACAATGTTAAAGAAATAGATATAAATAATAGAATAAAGGAAAAAAGATGCTCATGGATTTATCGATGAAAGCATGACTCTGGAATAATCTCCACTAGCGGGAGTCTCACTTCGGAATAGGATCATCAGATTATAAGAACATAAAATACCCTAAGTAAAAACTAAGAATAAAAACCCTAAGTATATTCTCTGTCTCCCTAAAATTATGTGTTTTAACTAATTACAATGGCCTTTATATAGACTAAACTCGGAATATTAAAGTGCCTAAATTGTCCTTGAATTACTTTGAGCTTGACTAGGAAAAGTACTCCTAATTTCCCTCCAAAACGGATTTTTCACGTGCAGGGACTTTTTGGGCTGCGTAGGGAGAATGTTGTAACACAGGCTTGCAATGTTACAACATCGGCTTCTAGTGTCACGACATCAAATGGTCGTGTCGCGACATTGAGGGCAGTTTCACTCCATAACTTTTTTTTAGCTTCTATGTTCAATGTTGAGACATCAGTATCTTGGTGTCACGACATAGGCATCAGTTTCGGCCTGAATATACATCTTTAGCTCCCGACTTGACCTACAAGCCCATGTAACTTTATTTAGATATATAAAATGTAATAAAAACTACTAGAAAGCATAAATTACTACTTTAAGTATGAAAACCTAAATATATACTAAGATGCTTTCATTTAGCTATTAAACAAGCTAGAGTTATGTGTAAAAAGATTGTAAATGATAGTGTAATTCGTGGCAGATCAGTAACCTTGAGCCACAAGTTTGGCCTTGTTTCTAGTGATGTTTTCTTGTTTATCTACCTTGTTTTTGAAGCTCTATTGGGTGCTAATTATGACGCAATTGGATGGTTTAGCCACTAACCCTCACACTTCATTTCTCTCAAATTCTTACAACTCTTCTTGCATGGCTTGGATCCAATCAGCATCTTTTAAGGTATCTTCAGCTCGTTTTAGCTTGATTTGAAATGTGTAGCAAGCTAATCGAACCATGTCTCTATAATTATATCTTAGTCTATCTCTTATTTTGATTCCATCATGAACTTCCCTAATAATATATGTTACTGAATGATTCTGTCATAACCATTGGACTGATCAACAACTTGAACTCCTTGACTTTTTGCTTTTGACTTTTCTTCAAGTTTCGCAGTGCCAAGGGGAGTGAGCACTATCTCAGGCACATCACCAAAAGTTTTACAATCCTTATCATCATTGTTGATCTCATGTACTCTAACATCATCAACCACCACGTTGAAAGACTTTATTACCTTTTGAGTGTGTTTATTATACACTCTAAAGGCTTTATTGTTGCTAGCATAACTAAGGAAGATTCCCTCATTAGATTTAGAATCAAATTTACCTTGGTGTTCTTTGTCTCTCAAGATGAAACAATTACTCTTAAAAACATGGAAATTCTTGACTATAGGCTTCTTCCCTTCCACTACTCATATAGAGTCACATGAATCTTTGGTCTGATCAGCACTCTTTGATTACATGAGTAACAGTGCTAATTGCTTAGCCTAAAACCAATGTGAAATGTCATTGCTATTAAGCATTACTTTGGCCATTTCTTGCACAAGATTGGTCTTACGATCCACCACACCATTTTTTTGGAGTGTCTTTGGTGCTAAAAACTCATATTTGATTCCCTTCTCATTACAAAACTCGGCAAAATCATCTTTCTCAAACTCTCACTCATGGTCACTACGAATCCTCCTTGTCATACCAATAACTCTCCATTTTTCATTCATCAACTTCCTACATAATCTTTTCAACTCATCAAAAGCATCTTATTTATCTTTTAAAAAATTGAACCTAGATGTACCTTAAGAAGTCGTCCACACAAACAAACACATATTTCTTCCCTCCTAAGCTTTCTATCTACATAGAGCCAAAAAAATAAGTGTTCAAGAGCTCAATTGGGGCTTTGGTGTGGATATGAACCATATTTTGATGCTTCTTTTAATGTTGTTTACCTTTCATACAGTTATTACACACCTTAGGAACGGTTCCTGAAAGCTTTGGGATTCCTTAAACTGTTTTATATCTAACTAGTCTCTAAAAACCTTCAAAGTGGGTATGGACAAGCTTCTCATGCCATAGCTCCAATTCTAATGTAGCAGAAGTAATGCAATTAATCGATAGCATCACTTTATAACAGTTGTCAAAAGTTCATGCACTCTCCATGATTACTTCATCAGATCTAGTGGTAACAATAAACTTATGTTTAGTGAAATTAACAAGCATACCTTGATCACACAGTTGTCTGATGCTCATCATATTAGCTTTGAGGTAGTTGACTAGAAATATATTCTTTAATCAAGGCATGACAAAGACATTTAAAGTGCTTTTACTAAGTATCTGGCCTTTCTTCCTATCTTCAAAAATTACCTTTCTAGTAGGAGAATCTTCAAAATCATTCAAATAGGATTGGTTACCTGCCATATGCTAAAAATAGCCATTGTTGAAATACCATATTCCATCTAAAATTGACTTTATAAAATGATATGCAACCAACATACTTTTAGTCTCCTTCATCCACACTCATTTTTACTTCCTCACAGCTGATATGCCACGAGGAGTGGGCACTTCCTTACACACTGCATGCCTCCATGTTAGATCATGCAACATCTTGAAGCAATGAGGTCTTACATGACCAAAAACACCTCAATAATGACAAATTACCTTATGAACAATCGTCTTGAATGTCTTGAATAGCATTGGCTTAGAGCTTTCACCAACTTCCTTTGGACTAGATGTTTTAACAAAGACGGTGGGACTTGGCATTACATATTTACCCTTATCAATAAAGCCTAAGCCTCTCTTTCTTAGATCTCTCCTCCCAACTGCCAAGATCTCATCGAGTTTTCTACCTAAAAAACATGAGGGAGTACAAAAAAATATGAGGAAATATAAAAAAAATTGTGAGAATGTGCTAAAAAAAATGAGAAAGTATAAAAAAAAAAAAAGTAAAAGAATGCCAAACACGAAGGAGTACCAAAAATTGGTTGGTCTTCATAAATTTGTTTCATTTATTTAATTTTTCAAATTTTTATAAATTATTATTAATGTATAATTTATTTTACCAAGTATTAGTAAGAAAAATAAAATTTAAAAGTTACTAAATTTTCTATAATTTTTAAAAATCTTTATTAGACGAAAGCGTAGCAATAAAAATATTTTGCTATTATTAGTAAATGCTTATCATAAGCGAGAAGCGCCGCTGGTTCAGTTATTACCTTTTGATATATAAAGGATTGTTGTCGGTGTCATATACTAATAATAACTGCACTTGTGTCCCAATTATTAAAGCATAACCAAACTGTTTAACCAGAGTTAGATAATAAATTAATTGCATTTTAAAATAGAAAAGAAACACCCCCACAAATGAGACGAAAGGGTGAATGAAAGATAACGCCCATACCGCATATGAGACAACCGACCTCTTTTTTATTTTAGACAATACAAACGACCTCTTTCAATCGGCCTTCTTTCTGATGATGACCCAACAAGGAACCGAGCACGGGTAGATTTCTGGTCTATTTTATAAAAACCATTCAATGTTGCGTAAAGCAGCGAAGCAAAGCAAAAGATTAGTTAAGAAAGAACACCATGGAAATCGGAAACCATGAAACCGGTGATGCTCATCCTTTGCTGAGAGGCGGTAGGAGAAAAACTACATACACCCATGGTTTCTCTTCAGCTCAAATCCAATCACTTGCTGCCATCTGTGAAGCTTTAATCCCTCCCCTCCCACTTGATTCAGCCCACCAGGCTTCTTCCCTTGATGCTTTCTACAAAGCTTCTGGGGCTGAGCCTCCACTTCCTGATGAGGTAATCAAATTCCCAATCTTCATTCCTTCAACTCTTGTTGTAATTAGCTAATTGAACAGTGTTGTACGTGCATATACTTGGTAATGGGGAATTGTTTTAAAATAAACAGGTAGCAGAGATGATGGTGAAGAGGGTGGTTGAACCCAGGGTACTCTCGTTTGTGAAAGTAGTATTGACAGTTATATCGTTTAGATTGGGCGCATTGTTGCTTTGCGGGTGGGATTGCTGTGACTGGAAATGGCCATTCATTCACAAGTTTTCGGAACTGCCAGTGGAGAGAAGAGAAAAAATACTAATGAAATGGTCAAGCAATGGCCATCATCGCTTACCTCTAAGAGCTGTTTTTGCATTGATCAAAACTTACTGCTTGTTCATCTTTTTCTCCATGGTAAACTCTTTACCTTTTCCATTAATTTTTCCTCATCCATCTTCCTCCTATCTTCTTATAAAATATTAGGTAAACTACACCTTCATTCACCTTTTGATACTTAACTAAAAAACTTACAATTGGATCACTAAATTATTTTAAAAATTTCATTCAAATCATTAAACTATTAAAAAGTTTTATATAAATCACTAAATTGTTAGTTTTTTCCTTTTTAAATTTTATCAATAAACTTCAAGTGATGATTTCACCATTAGTATGGTGAATCAGTATCCCATCAGCAAATAGAAGAATATAAACCTTAAATCAAAATCGATCTAACGGTCAATATCAAATATCAAAAAAAAGATTGTTTGAACTTTGGTTTGCAGATTTGTGTCATCTAAAATTGTTTCATTAAAAATAACTAAACTGTGGAAGAGAAAGAGAAAGGGAGCTTTAGATTGGTACATGTAGTTAAAAAAACCATATAGTAGCGATTTTAATAGTCTAATGACTTACATGAAAATTTTTAAATAGTTTAGTGATCAAATTATAACTTTTTTAGTAAAAACTTATATATAATTTAGTGACTAATTGAGTAGTTTACCCAATTTACCTAAAATAATATAATGTAATATTATCCTTTCCTTTACAGAATGCGTTTAATAATTATTAAATTGTTTTTACTAATCCAGATTGGCTAATATATGCCTTAAAATGGGTTCAAGAATCAAAACTAAAAATACTATTTGCTCAAATAAAGAAAGAACTGAAAAAGACTGGTGAAAGTATAATTGTCGTAATTCATTCTATATGTCAAAAACTAAAAGGACATGAAAATTTTATGAATAAACCCAGGTGTATGAATTTTTAAAATTTATATAACGCTTGATTATATAAATATATTTGTTGGATAATAGTTCTAGTGTTTCGTGCATGAGAGAGCTGTTATCATAATTAGTGCATTTTAAAGGAATTAAGATACGATTTGATTACATGGAATCAAGAACATAATGATTAATACTTGATGTGTAAGTCAATAACGAACAAGGTTAGCTTTTGAAATTTGTGTCTCAGACTGATGAAAAATCAGAGAACCCATCATGGAAAGCAATAGGATACAACGTAGACAAGCGGCAGAAAAGGGTATCTTCTCCTCATGGGCGAAAGGGTATTATAGAAACAATGCACGAAGATGACTCCACCTTCGTCCAATCCCTCACTGAAAAAGGCCTTCAAGTCACGGAAGATCCAGATCACAACGTCTTCAACATCAAATGTGATGTAGTGATTGTTGGGTCTGGTTGCGGTGGAGGGGTTGCTGCGGCAGTTCTTGCAAGCTCAGGCCAGAAAGTGGTTGTTATTGAGAAAGGCAACTATTTTGCAACTACAGATTATACTTCTCTAGAAGGTCCCTCTATGTCAGAGCTTTATGAGTACGGAGGCTTTTTGACAACCACCAACGGGAAATTTATGATCATGGCTGGCTCAACAGTTGGAGGGGGTTCCGCTATTAATTGGTCTGCATCAATCAAGACGCCCAACAACGTGCTCAAAGAGTGGTCCCTGGATCATAAAATTCCACTCTTTGGTAGCTCTGAATACGAAAATGCGATGGATGCCGTGTACCAGAGGCTCGGTGTTACAGAAAATTGTACGGAAGAAGGGTTACAAAATCAAGTTCTTAGAAAAGGGTGTGAGAATCTTGGGTTGAAAGTGGAAGCAGTTCCGAGGAATTCGCCGGAGGATCATTACTGTGGTTCCTGCAATCTTGGGTGTAGAACAGGAGACAAGAAAGGAACTGCTACCACTTGGCTGGTTGATGCGCAGGGTTATGGTGCAGTGATCCTGACAGCATGCAAAGCTGATAGGCTTATGTTGGTGAATAACAATGAGGATGCGAGGAGAAGAAAGAAATGCCTGGGTGTGGTTGCGACGTCTTTGAACAAAAATCTGACCAAGAAGCTGCAATTTGAGGCTAAAACAACGATTTCAGCATGTGGATCTCTACTGACTCCTCCTTTGATGATATCTAGTGGGTTAAAAAACCCAAATATTGGCAGGAACCTTCATTTGCACCCAGCGCTAGTAGCTTGGGGATACTTTCCAGAAGATGAAACAGGGATCAAAGGCAAAAGCTACGAGGGCGGAATCATAACTTCATTCAACAGGATTGTTTCAGAAGAATCCAATAATGTCCATGCAATCATCCAAGCTCCTGCACTAGGACCAGCATCGTTCGCAGCCATATCTCCATGGGTTTCAGGAAGGGAGCTGAAGGAAAGAATGGTGAGGTATCCAAGATTGGCTCACCTTTTCACGCTGATAAGAGACCAGGGTTCAGGAGAAGTAATGGAAGAAGGGAAGATCAAGTATCGGTTGAGTGAAGTGGATAAAGAAAATCTAAAGATTGGGTTGAGACAGGTGTTAAGGGTTCTGATTGCAGCTGGGGCAGTGGAAGTGGGAACCCATCGAAGCGATGGCCAGAGAATTAAATGCAAAGGTCTTACAGAAGAAAGTTTGCAGGAGTTTTTGGATAACGTTCCCGTGGTAGGAGGGCTCAGTTCCAAGGATGAGTATTGGACCCTCTATCTTACAGCTCATCAGATAGGAAGTTGTAGAATGGGCGCAACCGAGGAAGAGGGTGCTGTGGATGAGAATGGTCAGAGTTGGGAAGCTGAAGGATTGTTTGTTTGCGATGCTAGTGTCCTGCCAACTGCAATTGGAGTCAATCCCATGATCACCATACAATCCACCTCCTACTGCATTTCCAACAAGATTGCACAATTGTTGAAGAAGGAATAAATTAACACCTTCCATCACTAAGTCCCTCTTACATTCATGAGCTGTATTAGACCTGCAATTAAATTGCGAGCGTGTGTGTGTGTGTGAACTGAGCCTCTCAAGTGATCTCAATAAAACTACTGTTGTAACTTAAAAGTGATCGCTTCCATCAGCCCACGGACATAACCCTTGCAATATTTAACATAAGATTTCCAAACTATATTTTCTTAAATCAAAGAAAGATGTTATATCAACTTTGAATTATATGCCAACTGTCCGGAGCAAATGTGGCAAATATATCAATTTTGCAGGACAGTAACCCCCTGCTGCTTTATCATTAACAAGATTCTATGGGCTTGATGAAAAGAAAAATAAAGGAAAAACTCATCAATGCTGTGAAAGATGAGAAACAATAAGAAAAAAGGACTCGTATCTTAAACTTCTCATTTGCTGGCTGCCTTAACGGCTTTCTCTGCAGCATCATCCAAATCTTCTGCTGTAATTAGTGTCATTCCGCTTTCCTGCAGGACCATTGACAATCACCAAGGAAACCAAAAAAGACATCAAGACTTGTCAAGATATTATAAAATTACATCCGTCGCGTTTCCACTTTACCTTCAAAATCCGCTTTCCTTGGTCAACATTGGTACCTTCAAGACGGACCACCACAGGAACTTTTAGGGCCACCTGTAACACAAGGTCAAACGTAAGTCAATGCCTTTTACATCCTTATGGAAGCAATAAAAAACAGATCGTCAACATTCTTTTATATCCATATCTATCTATCCATCTACCTATCTATATATATATATATATTCTAAAAAGGCACTCCTACTTTGGACTTCATAAACTTCTAACAAACAGTTTGGTTTCCCTGCATCAGTGTTAAAATGATGATTCACCCACATACAGTAAGATAAAATGCTAGTGTGACACACAAGTACTTGGTCACCAATGTAAACAGAGAAGTCACTCCAAAGAACTCTCACATGTTTGGCAGCATTGACGATCCCACTTGCTATCACATCACATTTCATTATTCCTCCAAATATATTCACCAAAATGGCTTTCACTTTATCATCAGAAGTCAAAATCTTAAATGCCTCAACCACCTGTTCCACATAATCTAAGAATTAACAAGCAAATACATTCAACAGAGATTATTACATCAACTTCGCTGTTAGATACCAAATTTTTCATAAAGCAAATAACAGTATATCATGACCAGTGATGCTAGAAATGCATGAACCGCAGCAGAAACAATACATAAAATCATGTATAGAAGTGTGTGCTCACATGTTCTACAAATGCATAGCTTCAAAACTATAAGAAACAGTAAATAAAAGCAAATGCACCAGCGCCAGAAAGTAAACACATTTAAACAACAAAATTGCCACAGAAAGGCAATACGAGAGTTTTAAAGGCAAAGAACATCCTTACCTGACCTTCAGAAGCATTTCCACCTACATCCAGAAAATTGGCAGGAGTTCCTCCATGCAATTTAATTATATCCATTGTAGCCATCGCCAACCCTGCACCATTCACCATGCAACCAATTTCTCCATCTAACCCAATGTAATTTAAATCAGCTTTGGCAGCAGCAACCTATAATAATAGGAAATACAGAATAGGACCAAGAGCACAGATACTGATTATCATGTAGTCCAACTTATGATTTACAAAACAACCAAGAATAATCATTTGTAAACACAAAAAAAAAGTGCAAAGGAGACAATTCCATACCTCCCGAGGATCCTCTTGTGATGGATCACGGAGAGCAAATATCTCCTTTTGACGAAAGGCAGCATTATCATCAAAGTTCAACTTTGCATCAGCAGCTACTAATTGGTTGCTAGCAGTCTCAGCAAGAGGATTGATCTGTCCAAGAGAATAAACAATTCACACAAAAATTTATCACTAACCAAAACAGAATGCAATTTGCAGTTAACAAGTAAAGTTACTTGAAACACATGAGATGGTCAAACGGAAAATATAGCCAAACAGAAATACTAACTTCCAACAACGTGCAATCACGTTCACAGAAAAGCTTATATAGTTTCTTCACTTGTTCAATAGAATCATTTCTATCGGCAACCTTGGGAGCCAAACCATCAACAACCCTGGCAGCATCTTCATCAGTAATTCCTTTGAAGACATCAACAGGTACCTATCAGGAAAAAAATGATAAATCAATTGCAATGAATATATCATGATCACTGTGGATGGAAGAGAATGCCTTATTAATTATACTAAAACATCAGAAGGGGGAATGATTATCACCTTAATAATCATATCAGGATATTTCTCTGCAAGGTCTTCAATGCTGGTTCCTCCCTTGCTGCAGGCAATTATAAGCTAGAAACAACATAAAAAAATAGAAAAATGAAGCGCCTTTGGCTTCAGGAGAATCATTTAATCTTAACAAAAAGTAATCAGGTGAACAAAAATGACGTCTCCAGCAGCCATAAAGATTAATTTACAGAGTTTGGAAACATACCGGACCCGCAGTTTTACGATCCAGAGTGATAGCAAAGTACATCTCATTCACTAGTGACAATTTTTCACACAGGTAAACCTGTAAAAGATAATGAAGTTAGTAGAGATCATCCAAGCCCAAGTAAAATTGAAACCACTGCACAGAATAACGGACAGTTAAATTCCACACCAGAAAGGGATGGGTACCAAACCTTGCTGACAACTTTGCCTTGGGGGCCAGTTTGTTTGGTAACAAGTATCTGGCCAAGCATCTTCCCTGAATGCAATTAAAATAAAGCACCTATTATAAAATAACTACGAAAGGCTTTCACATAGAAAAAAGAAAGTAAAACGAAAGTCATTTCATACTAACTAGCATACAAAGCATCTCAGTGACTGGCAAGACAACATTAATGAAAATCATATTTTGCAAAGATAATGAAAAACTCCAGAACAATACTCAATACATTAATGTATTTGGCAATTTGTTATACAGTCTAATTTTTCTGTAAAGATAACTATTCAGTACCAGCAATATCTTCAATCTGGTCAGCCTTAACGATGTGAACTCCACCCTTAAAACCATTTTGGAATGTTCCCAAGCCTCTTCCACCAGCCAAAATTTGACTTTTAACCACCAACTGAAGCACAATCAAATTTATTAACACCTGTCTTATTCAATCATGTCATATCCAAATATGCCATAAAATTGTTTTTTGAAACCTGATCGTCCATGGTTAAGAACACAAGCCAATAACTCTGCTTTGCTTAAGACAACCAATTATCACTCTAAAACATCGAAACATAAAAGCCATTGCACGAATTGAGAGAACTTACCTCATTTTCATTGGGGAAGGCAGATTTGACTGCTTCTTTAACTTCATCGATGGAAGAAACCGCAACTCCTTTCGGCACGTTAATTCCATATTTGTTCATCAAGTCAGCACCCTGATTTTCAGATAACCAAAATTCATCAATGGACGCTTACATGAAATTTATATTTCCAAACAGGTATACAGATCCCAAAGAAAGAGTGAAATGCATAAAACTCAAAGTTCAATCTCCAAATAAATATAAAGGAAACAAAAACCGTCAACAACGTCAAAATAATTTCACAGGAACCGTGCAGGTAGTAAAATCAGTACAAAATAAATCACTTATGAAGTATTCTATTGGAAATCATAGTTTCCATTTAAATTTTCTAAGAGATAATTCGAGATGCAATTGCATGGAAGGATAAATACATAAAGTAAAAGAAAAAAAAACCTGATATTCGTGAATGTTGAGACGGCGGAGCTGCTGTTGCTGCCATTTGCCGGCGACAGAGAGAGAGCGGGACACTAGCTTGTTCATTAATCCTCTCATTTTGTTCTTCGCTTCCTCCTAAGTGAATGTTGATTATCAGCGGAAGACTAACCGAGATCTATAGCAAACCCTAGAAAAATAAATGAGCAAAGAGAAGGAAAATTTTGCGGGGATGGAAAATCAGTCAAACCACCCTATATTAGTTGTTTTATTTATGTCCGGTCCTTTACTTTTAGAAATTTCCGAGAAGGAAAGAAAATAGCAATTTTTCTTTGGCTTAATATAACATTTGACACTTAAACTTACATTTGTTCTTAATTTGGTACCTAAGCTATTTTTTAGTCCAATTTTGGTACTTGAATTTGTCAAATGCTATACAAATTACTCAAAACACAAACAATTGTAGTTCTTTTTATGAGGGGACAGAAATAGCTAATATATTATCGACATATGGCAGATAAAATGGGCAAAAATGATTACATTTTTTTGGAGTTTCTGTTGTTTCGCTAAACAATATGCTCAAAATTTACTTTTCATTGAATTTGAGATTACTTTGATTATTAATGGCAAGAATGATTTAAGAGGCGATGCATGTTAAAACATGGCATGATCTTTATAAATCCCTCAACTCCACCAAAATATCATTAGTATAAAAAAAAATACATGTTCAAAAATTGAACTTTGAGCAATGCTTAAAAATGGGTATTGAAGAAGAAAACAAGATTTTTAAAACCCAAAATAAAAACATTATTGTGTTAAATTAAAATGAAACAAAATAATAATTAAACTAAAAGTAATTGAACATTTAAATACAAAAAAATAGAAACTTCATGTCACTTGCCATATATCGATCATACATTGATTATTTTGCTACCCTATTAAAAAATAACAATGTTAGCATGTTGGAGTAAATTTTAATTAATTACTTGACATCAAAGGACAATTAGGACAGCAAAGAATAATTGGATGAAAGTTTAATTATTAGGGTTGTAATTGCACCCTCTTGTAATTACGAGAAATTAGAATTCTCTAGATGTCTTTGGTTGATAGAATGCAATTAGATATTTGTTTTTATCTCGTGTTTGGTAGTATAAATTGTAATTGCACAACTATATAATTTAAATTTAAAAGAAAATAATACAATTATTATAAAATAATCGATAATAATGATAAAAATTCTTTAAACAAGTAATAAAACTTAAAATCGAAACATTGTATGTGATATGTTAATCTAAGAAAATATTCCAGAATATGATTATTATTGATAAGAAAATTAAACATTATACAACTTCATCTAATTACTCCAGTATTTCTTATTTGTTGCGATAATTCATTCTCTGATATTAATCATATACTCATTGATCATTAGCTAAGTATAAATAATTAATAATAAATACTATGTAAATTGAACTCTAAGTTTTGGCCTAGTGGCTGAGTGTTCATCTACCCTAGGAATAGCCTGAGTTCGAATCATCGTTGTACCAAAAAAATACTATTTAATTTAGTTAATTTGAAACAACCTAGTTTTCAATGGTGTTGGAAAAAACAATTTTGAGACCCCGTTTCTATAAACTGAGTCTGTAAATATTTGATAAGAATATTTACAGAGTTACATTATTGATGAATTTAAATTTGGTTAAGTGATTTAACTGAAATTGTGACTAATTAAGGCACGAGACTTAAATTGTAATTATCCAAAAAGTCAAAATGGTTAATAAACCATTTTAAATCATAAGCTAGTGGACAATAATACATTATAAATTAAATTTATAAAATAAAGGTTTATTACTTAAGAAAAACATGATTAATTAAGTAAATTAAGGTTAATTAACCATTAAGCTAAGTATAAAAGATAATTTAATGGAAGGAGAGATCATAATTCATCTTTTACAACTGGCCTGAGAAGAAAACACCATTTTTGTTAGGTTTGAAGCTTTTGGTAGAAAACACCATTTTTGTTAGGTTTGAAGCTTTTGGCTCTAATTCCAAGTAAGTCCATAGCTATTTTTTATTATATTTTTAATAGATTTGAGGTCATGAGAGCTTGAATTTAGCTAACCCATGTACTAATTTGTAAAATTTTTAAAGTTTTGAAAGTTTCCACTATTGATAATTGAATGAAATTTGTATGAATTTGTTAGAAATTAAGCTTAGTTTATGAAAAGGACTAAATTGTAAAGCTTAATTGCTAGTTTCATACATTAGATACCAAATTGAATAAAATGCAAAATTATCATGAACTGTTTGTAAGGATAGAAAATAAAGGGTCCCTAATGAGTTTTAGTGAAATCAGATTTTAAATCGAGGCCTTAAATTGAAAGTTATGTTTGTCTCGATTTTAAGGACTAAATTGAATAATTTAAAATATATGTCAAAATTGATATTTGATTCTTATTCGATTGGAATTTGATAATGTGATATGTTTTTATGATTATTCATAGCTAACGACAACATCGAACCGTCGAGAGGGAAAGGAAAAGCGAAAATCATCAACGAGTGACGCGTGAAATCTCAGTTTGTACATTTATAATCTAAGGTCGTTTTAATTTATTGTATTTTCATATTATCTGCATATGGGAATGTCAAGGTGAGTATGTAGTGATGAATTGAACCATTGGGTTGAGTTTGAATACAAAATGTTGAAGTAGAGGACTAAAGTGAATAAAATGTAAAATAGCATGAATTGTTTATAATATGATATGTGTTATGGAATAGGGTGAAAATATGTATTGAATGATATGAATTATATGTGATATGTTAATAAATTGGATAATGATAGTGAGACTGATTAAGGAATGGTATGTGTACTAAATTGTAAAAAGGAAATTAAAATGTTGATACCCTATTATTTAGTCAGGCTAAGTCAAATATAGTTGACATGTCATAGAATTGGATTGTGTACAAGTTTATGTGCTTTGTGCATTAGGATGCGCTTCATGCACCAATATGCACTTTATGTGCCAGTTTCCTTTATCTTGATTTATATGATAATACACTTCAGTGTCAGTCTGGTGCGTTGGTTAGATGATCCGTGTATCCATCCGAGTCCGAGTTAGGTTAATAGGGGCCATTGATACTAAGTTTGATAACTTATATTGAAATGAATTGGAATGATATTTGAGAACTGAATAAATTTATATATGAATTGAAATGAATAAAGTATGTATCTTATTACGCAAAAAATAATCGAAAATGAGCCTAGGGGCTGAAGCGTATATGACTGAGTCTATAGAATCCAGAATCAGATTGAATGGCGTTGTTATATAAGTATGTCTTTAATTATTAAATGTATTGTATGATTGGTAATTGGTGAACAAGTTGGAATTGAACATATATTTACTTTGTTAAGTGGGTTGATTGATAATATGTTGGTATGCTTATACATGTAGATTGTTAATGAAATATAATTGACAAATTGGTTTATGATTTGGTTAAGTGTTGAGAACATAAATGCATGATTTTTGCTAAAGCTTATTGTTAATGCTAAGTGTTATATATATATATATATATATATATATATATATATATATATATTAGGTCTTGAATTATAAATGTACCACTGAGTCTATTACTCCGCGTACAGTTTTTTTCCCCATGCACAAGTTTAAGTACCTTTTAAAGACCCGAAAGTCAGTGATGTCAAAAATGGTGGTATTGAAACCCCATTTTCAATGATCGAGTCTATAAATATTAATATTTAATTATTTATGAGGTTACTATAAAGTTTAATCAAAGTTTGATTCATTAATTTTGTCATTTGGATAGTTAATCAAGGTATAAGAATTAAATTGTAAAAGTGGTAAAAGGTAATCGCTATTAGATTTTAATTAATTGGAGGTCCAATCAACTGAACCTTTCCAATTATGTTAAACGATGGTGGGGAATAGTTGTAACCCATTAAAATTGTTAATTAAACTTAAATTTAATTAAACTTAGGTTAACTAAGTTAATTCTAATTAATTAAAAAACTAATTAAAATATATAAACAAATATTAAAAAGAAAATAAAGTCATTTTCTATCATCTCCTTCACCTAGCTGTAGTAAAAAGAAGAGAAAAGGGTTGAGAAGCTTTCAACTTTCTACTCTTAATTAGGTGAGTTCGATTTAGTCTTTTTTTATAATTTTTATTTAGTCTTTTTCTTGTAATTTTTATGTTTTTGAGGTTCCGGGAGCTTGATTTAGCTAACTCGTGTACCAATTTGTAAAACCGTTAAAGTTTCTGAAAGTTGCCATTGATGAGTTCTTGAATGTTTTGGTGTTAAATGGTTAGATTTTGAGCTTAGATATGAAAAATGATTAATTTGTAAATTAAAATTATTAGTTTTGAATATAGGGAATAAAGTGTAAATAATTCAATAATTGGTATGAAATTTTTGTAATTATGGATAGTAGAGGGCTTTAGAAGGATTACTTTTGAAATAGAAGCTCAAATTTCAAAAGTTGTAGTAATTTTGGTTTTATGGACTAAATTGAATAAAATGAAAAACTTTAGGGATATTTAGAAAATGAAAAATTGGACTGATTTATGCATTTAGTAGGTTGTTATAAACTATTTGAAATTGATAAATTAAATTAAATTGTTATATAGATCGAGATTTGAACCAAACCAAGGATAATCGGGGGAAATACAAAATTATCAACTAGTCCTTGTAATTCAACTTCTCTGCAGATTTTTTCAGGTAAGTCCATATGGTGTATTGTATTTATATTGCTATACATTTTAAATTATAAATATATGTATGTTTAATTGAAATTTGAATTGTTTACGACTTGGTACAAAAAGTGAGATTTGTAAAAAATTATAAATGAACGTAAATGAACTTATATGTTGAAATTGCCTTGATGAAACTCCGAAAATTTCTTGTACACATGGATATAGGCTGATTACCAAGATCCAACATTTGTTATGGACTCAAAGATACATGTGTCACAAGTTTAGCTCGGACGAGCAACCTAATGTCGTTTCAAAGGTTTAACCCGGGCAGGTAACCTGACATGTATTTACAGCTTTGGCCAAACTATTTGATATGTGGAACAAAGGTTTAGCCCGGGCGGGTAACTTGACATGATTATATGTTCAGCTCAAGCGAGCAATGGATGTGATTAGTACTTCTGTATTCGAGTCCATTTACTGAGTTTCATCGATTAATACTGATAATATAAAATAAGATATGGAAATTATACAAAATGTAATTGATGTTCAAATGTGGTATTAGTGAATGATTTGAATATATGTAGCTTTGATATACAAATATGATTACTGGAATGATATGCAATGATATGTTATAAAGTTGATACATTATATGATTGATTATGTATTAAAGCTCACCTTATTGTCGTGATTTGCTATATTAGGCAAACTTTATCTAGTTAAATAGCTTAATATGGTTAATTTTATATTGAGGTAAGTTTCTTGTTTAAATACCTATGGACTTACTAAGAATTCGTTATGCTTACCCCATTATTTTTTCTTTCTTTGTAGATTGCTATCTTGCGAAATGTGTTGATCGGATCTACGAAAAGCTCACACTATCCCGTTATTGATTTGGTAGATTTTTAATCATTTTAAATCTTGGTTATGTGATATGTATATAGGAGTTATGATTTTGGTAACATAAATGTTAGCATTGTTGAACCTTTTCTAATGTTTGAACATTTGGTAAGGTAAAGCCTATTTGAGTATGTTTGTTTTGGTAACATTTTGAACTATATGTGTGAAACTTGATATGGTGCATTTGAGTATGAATGATATGTTTAAATGGTGGTGTGGAATAGATATGTATATATATATGGCATATTGGTTTAGCTGATTGGAAAAATGGTTAAATGTAATGTTTCCTATTCTAGGACTGAAACATAACGTGTACAAGCCTAGAAATACATGCCATAATAACCTGTGATAGTGTGATGTCTTCTAATCCAATTTGAATTTGTTTTTTATATACATAACAATCTCGATAGAATCAAATAGGGTCGTATCAGATGAGGTAGACAGTAATATGCCTACTTCCGATCAGGGAGTTGCTCAGAGTATGCTCGTTTCGCAAGGGCTCAGAAGTGAGGTGCGAGATGCCTTCTTCTAAATTATGAACCAATGGTTCAACCAGTTTATTGGAGCTACCCCTTCAGCTCTGTGGTTTAAAATGCAACCTCCACCCCTTATCGTGCCTTCGATGACACCCCATTGTCCTCAGAACCCTACTATAGTAAATGTCCACCGACCTCTGATAATAAAATCATAAAAATATAGAGCCAAGGAATTTTGAGGTAAAAGGAAGACGATTCGACTAAAGCTGAATATTGGTTAGAAAATACTCTAATAGTGTTTGATGAAATGATGTGTACACCGGAGGATAGCTTGAGATACACTGTATCGTTGCTAAAAGATGAGGCGTATTAGTGGTGGATGACGGTGATATCTGTCATACCAAGAGACTAAGTGAACTGGGAATTTTGTTCAAACCAAGTTCAAGAAGAAATATGTAAGTCGACTATATCTCGAAAAGAAGAAGAGAGAATTCATAGCATTGAAATACGGTGATATGATTGTCGTCAAATATGAACGTAAATTTGTTTGACTCAGTAAGTGTGCTTGAGAACTAGTATCGACTGAAGCTGAGATGTGCACCTAATTTGAATGGGGTTTAAATGAAGACATTCAGATTCTTGTTAAGGCTTTAGAATTAAAAGAATTTGTTGTGTTATCGGAACAAGCTTAGAAAATAGAGGAAATGAGAAATGAAAAGAATCAAGCCAAATCCAAAAATAGTGATACCAAGAAACACAGCATGACTAGATCCTTCCTGACTCCTTCATCCAAGCAGACTAGAGATTTCAAAATTTAATCTTTCGCCTCTGTAGGGAATCTGAGAAAAGACATGTCCAGGCAGAATTATCCAAGATCACAGGCTACGTCAATGTCAGTGCTGGTAGTATTCGGAATGTGAACAAACCTATTTTCGAGCATTGCGGAAAAAACCATTTTGAGGATTGTAGATTGAAGAAAGTCTCATGTTTCAGATGTGGTTCTTTTGATCATTTCCTAAAGGGTTGCCCGAATAAAGTTGAGATTGGTTTCAGAACAGGTTACAAAATTAGTGATAATTCCACAGAGGGGTAGGAAACTGAAATCTAGAAATAATGCTCAATCAAGCTGAGGTGGAACCAAGGATACAGTTGCAAGATCTGAAGCACGTGCAGCAACCAGAGCCTATGTGATTCAAGCCAGAGAGGAGGCTACTGCTCCTAATGTCATTGTTGGTACATTTTCTCTTTTCAATGTTATTGTGCATACCTTGATAGATCCTGGATCAACGCATTTATACATATGCACTACCTTAATAATCGAAAGAAATTTTCCAGTAGAGTTAACTGAATTTGATGTTAGAGTGTCAAACCTAATAGGTCAGTGTGTCATTATTAATAAAATATGTAAAGACTGTCCATTAAAAATTTGGGGTCGTGAATTTCCTGCCAACCTAATGCTATTTCCATTTGATGAATTTGATGTTATTCTTGGCATAAATTGGTTAACTCTGCACGATGCTAGTGTTAACTGTAGATAGAAATGAATTACATTGAGATGTTAGAATGGTGAAACAATTATTGTTAAGGCTGGCAGATCTGATTGTTCTACTAACATTATTCCAGGGATATCTGCCCGAAAACTTATCAGAAAGGGGTGTAAAGCATATCTAGCTTACATTTAATATACCAGAGTCCAGAATCAAAGATAGAATAGGTTATGATAGTTAATAGATTGAAGTGGCGCTCAAAATGGCTCCTATTTTGTTTTCTTCGTATAGAATGGCTCCGACCGAACTAGAGTAGTTGAAAGCACAATTGTAACAATTATTAGACCAAGGATTCATTCGATCAAGCATTTCACCTCTTGAAACCACACCACTCACACCGAGACGCTACTAATTTGCAATGGTTAAAAAGGAGTGTGTGAGCTTAACAAGCTCAGTGAATGTTTAGAACAACTACCATGCAAACATGTCATCAAGCATTAGTAGAACATACACATGTCATAATTAGAATAATCGTAACTTTATCGACATATTCCACTTACACACGCATGTTTAACAATTTATTAGGTCATTGCAAACACTTTCATATATACATCACAATACATACAAACATAGTTATAGACAATTTCCATAATACTCACATATCATATAAACACATATCACAACACACACATATTCATATTTTATGATAGTTTGAGACAATTTGGCACTTGAGCTTGAAACGTAAAAGTGGGCACTATCACCACCCATCGAACACACGGATCTCTAACACATCACATAGACTCATAGAGTCAAACATGTCACGTAAGTGAAGCATTAAGCTAACACTCTCCAACACACTGAACATGTCCCATTGAATGGAGCTTAGCTCACATTCCTTTATCTCTCCAAACATGTCCCAGAGCCTCAAACCCAAATCACATATGTATTTAGGTGAGTACTTACAATCCTATGGCATGCCAACTATATCCAATGGTCTCAAGAATCACAATGCCAAATATTTGTATTTAAACACATATATTACTTACCGGTTTCCGTTTGCTATCACAGTACATTTGCATCAATATTATCACTGTCACTTAGCATGTATAACATGCTTACATATACTCTTTCACAACAATAATCATGAACATATAGCACATATATAGTATTTCATTTCAATTCACATTTTCTTAATAACATAAACACATATTCCACAAGGTAAACATGAGCACAAGGAAGCTTACACTCACAATTTAGAGTAGGGGTTTAGACTACTACTAAAATCCCAAGTAATGCATTGAATCGTGTCCTCAAGTAATTATTCCAAACACTCACCAAAAATGCTTTTGCCGAAATACCGAAAGCTCAAAATAGCCTTTCCTAACTCATAGATGGTCCTAGCGAATCTGAAGCTTCAATACAATAATTCATACAACAATATATTCAAAAATTAACAAAGGACTCACCACAAGCAATCAAAAAACATAATCCTAAACTAAGTTCTCATGTAACCAAAACATTTAGCATAATAAACTTTAAATCCAAATATCTCGGTCTATGCTCTATCTTTTCACCTAAAAACAATTTCGTTCATCTTATAATTTACATATGACTAATTATCAACCCTTAAACCACATTAATCTACTTAGTTCATGGTATCGACTTTTTCGACATACCATAGGCATTTTTCATGAAAACTCATTAAGAAATCCTTAACGAAACTTTAAAGTAAGTTTAGAAACCTTCTTGTTATGTTAAATCAAGTTGAAAATACTTTGAAACTACGTTTTTACCAAAAATCCTGAAATCCACCATTAACGACCCAATTTTTGACTTTTATTTAAAACATGCGATTTAATGGCTAAAAGTTTCGTTTAAAAAACCATATATCATTTAAAACTAATTAGGAATTAAATAATTACCTTAGTTGATGAAAAGCCGAGCGTTTGATCGAAAACCTAAAAAACCAACAAGCTTGATAATAGAGGAATCTATGGTGTTTTTGGGTTTTTTTCTTGGATTTTTTGGAGGTTTAATGATTTGGAAAGTGACAGGAATCAAAGGAATTTAGGTTTGGCAAAGAAAATTGAATGGAAAAGCTGGGAGAACAAAGGGATGGCAAGAATAAGTTATGGAGAAGAACTAACGTGAAAATAAAACTATAAATCGGGGTTTTTAGGTTAAATTTTAAAATAAAGTCTAATTGCCTCTTAAAAACTCTAAGTTTTGACTCTTTTACAAATCAACCCTATTTTAAAAATTAAAGGTATTTAAAACGCATTTTCAAAAATTAATTTAATTTCTAAAACCATAAACAAAAACATTTCCGATTATCATGCTTACAAAATTCCCGAGCACACTAAAGCTAAAATCTTTAAAATACAATCGAAACTTCTAGGCCCAATTTTAAGATGTTACAAAAATGGTATTGTAACACCCCGTTACTCGTCTCGATTGTTAGAACTGAGTTACAATATGTCACATTTGTTGTAGGAGCAACCACAATCAAATCATGTTTAAAATATACAATTTATTGATAAATAAACAAGTAAATATACAATCAACATAAAATACAATCATTTTTGAGCTTAGAACGAGCATACGAAAGCCCTAAAGTTAATTAAAATTTGAAGGACTAAAATGGAAAGATTTAAAATATAGGGCATGCGTTGCAACTTGAGGGAGTTCATCGTCGCAACATCACACATTGATTAGGTCTCGTTGAGACAATGGGGTTCCTCGTCACGACATCCCCAACGATGCGATCTTTTTTGTCTCGACGTGGATCCCTCGTCGCAATGACATATGAAGGACGTCGCGACGTCACCGATTGTTTCTGCAAACTTTCATTCCAAAAACCTGCAACTTCTAACCAACTAAATTCAAGCTATTTGCATTTTCAAAAATGACCAATTAAACAGTTCCTAAACATTTTGACATATCCTAAATACTTCCATATCATCATCAACCCATTAATTCCATTCAAATACCATCATTGTTCAATAACATTCAACTAACACATACAAATTTTCAACCCATACTCATGATAACACAAACATACCAATTATCTATCCAATTCACTTCCAACAATTATAAGAATCATATTAACCTATTTCAACTTAAGTCATTCATTCAACACCAAATTTTCCATTTTTCTAAAATGTTAACATAACCTTTATCAACAATTGTCATATAGTCAAACATCCTTAACATCATCTTTAATAATACATAACTCATCAATTTACTACCAAGTACCATCAAATAACCCGTATCTATCTATTATATACTTCATACTAATCCATACAACAAACGTATCACAACTTATTCATATATAAACATACATGATTCATACCATTATCAAGTAACAATACATATACACAATCTATACCAAAATATTAAGTCATCTATCATATTAACATAATAATAACATGAAGTTCTTATAGGTGCAAGCCAACAAAATAACAAAACATCACCAACAAAATAAGTTTGGGATCACTGTAGGATGTTGATATCAACGAACACTCACAATCGAACCCTAACCTGCATAAAGAAACAAAATTGCCCACTGGGTATAAACTCAGCTATATTTTTATATTCGAACATTCTATACAACATAAATCATGTAAATGCATGAAATAACAATAAAAGTCTTAAATGCAACTTAATTATACAAATTATACCAATTCATCATATTCTTTACCTCATACATATTCAATTTACTAGTTTGAGAATTTAATACATATCATATCACATTTAAAATTTACAACGGTTAAATGATATGATTTCATTTCAATTTTTCTTAGTCTTATGGGCTCGATAAGCATAATCAATCGTCATTTCAATTCATCTCATACTTCATTATACCATTATCCATTTTCATTTCCTTATTAACCAGACTCGGACTCAAACGGATACACGGATCGAACCAATCACACTAGTTTGGCACCCAGTACCTTATCGAAAAAATTCAAAGTAATAAGTTACGCCTTGCGCTCATCAATATAACCGAAGTGATTTGGCAATTAGTGCCTCATCGACACATACTTGAACCCTGAACTCTTTCTATCTTACGGCATGCCAATTATACCCGACTTTGCCCGAACCTTTAATAGGGTAATGATTTCTCATTTTCATTTACAATCCAATATCTCAATTCCATATCACAATTTCAGTAACCATCATACATACATAAATGTGACAACATAATTCATCTTAATACAGATTCAATATCATAATTATAACGATATGCAATATCTTCACAACTATTCAATTTAGTCATCTATCACAATTAACCAATTAATCGAATCCAATATAACACCCTATACCCGGCCTGATCGCCAAGCCCAAATATCAGGATGCCACATCACCATCTCATGTCATACACAACAAGTAAAAGCTCATTCTAAATGATACGTCTTCCATTTTAGTATTTGTATAGGTTTTAAGTCAATCTTACTATTTAATTATCATCATTACATGCTAAACATACATCAAATGGTTTTATAATAATAATTAAACATACATAAGGTCCATTTAGCAAAATCTCAAAATTGACTACGTCGGTATCGATACTAGAATATGGGTATCGATATTTCCTTTAAATGGTATCGATACCACCTGGGAAATCGATACCAAACTTGCATTCTGTTTCTCGCCCAAAAATCATACTGTCAAAAATTACCGGTACCTTTTGAAAAGTATCGGTAATTTTACCCTGAGTATTGATACTCGTGATAAGATATCGATACTAAATTACAAACTAGCTTCTTGCACATCGAAATATCACATAGGTATCATTTTTACAATGCGAATATCGATACG
This sequence comes from Gossypium raimondii, assembly GCF_025698545.1. Classification (NCBI taxonomy): domain Eukaryota; kingdom Viridiplantae; phylum Streptophyta; class Magnoliopsida; order Malvales; family Malvaceae; genus Gossypium; species Gossypium raimondii. Next base: position 26,418,048 of record NC_068571.1, on the reverse strand, counting down.
ACCAGAAAAATACCACTTTTTTAAGCATATAAGACATTCCACCTTGTACCAATTCATCATGCAATCATATCATCATCAAATAAATATCAAAATCGTCGTAGTAATATTCTCAAACATCAAAATTAAGTTCGAGCAAAAATCAACGTGATACGAAACGAATCTCATAAACTTAGGAACAAATAATCTTTGGAAGCATCCAAAACGTCATGGCAATATCAGTAAAAGTCTACCATATTGCCTTATTCCCAAAACGTAAACAAATAACAATAACACCTATGAAAAATGGAAATGAACTTGCTTGGATCACCTCCCGGAACCACACCGCTCACACCGGTATTTAACTACTCTACAAGGGTTTAAAAGGAGTGGGTGAGCTTAACAAGCTTAGTGAATGCCTAGAACAACTACCATGCAAACAATTCATCAAGCATTAACGAAACAACCATATAGCATAACCTCAACAATTCCAACTCTAGTGTCATATTATACTTGTGCATTACTTTCTAGTTCATTTACATGGTAATCATATTCACTTTTAAGCATATATCGCATTACACATATAATCACATAACATTTAAGCATGTATCACAATACTCATATAATCACATAACATTCAAGCATATATCACAATACTCATATAATCACATAACATTTAAGCATATATCACAATACTCAAAAACATGTTTATAGATAAATTGGCGCTTGAGCTATGAAACGTAAAAGTGAGCACTATCACCACTCATCGGATAACGGATCTCCAACACACCATATAGACTCATAGAGTCAAACATGTCCTATAAGTGAAGCATTAAGTTAACACTCTCCAACACACTAAACATGTCCCATTGAATGGAGCTTATCTCACATTCCCTTATCTCTCAAACATGTCCTAGGGCTTCAACTCCCAAATCATATAAACTTATAAGTGAGTACTCACAATCCCATGGCATGCTAACTATATCCAACAGTTTCAAGAATCACAAGGCGAAAATAGCTGTTATTAAGCACACATATATCACTTACCGATTTATCGTTCACTATCACTGCATATTTACATCATAAGCACATAATTATCACTGTCACTTGGCATGTAAACATATGCACTTTCACAACAATAATCATGAACACAGGTAACATGTACTTGCATCTCATCTTAATTCACATTTTTATAATAACACAAGCACATATTTATAAGATAAACATGAGCACGAGAAATTTTACACTCGAAATTTAGAGTAGGGGTTTAGGCTACAACTAAATTCCCAAATAACGCAATAAATCATGTCCACAAGTAATTATTCCAAACATTCACCAATTCGCTTTGGCTAAAAAGCCGAAAGCTCAAAGTAGCATTTCCTAACTTATAGATGGTCCTAGCGAATTCGAAGCTTCAGTACAATAATTCACATAACAATACATTTAAAAATTAGCTAAGAACTCACCACAAGCAATCAAAAACATAAGCCTAAACTAAGTTCTCAGGTAACTGAAACATTTAATATAACAAACTTTAAATCTGAATATCTCGATTTATACTTACTCGTTTCGCCTAAAACCAATTCTATTCATCTTATAATTCAACTACGACTAATTCTCAACCTTTAAACTACACAAAATTACTCAATTCATGGTATTTACTTTTCGACATATTCATGGCAATTTTAACGAAAATCCATTAAAACTCAAGAACTCTTTAACGAAACTTCAAAGTTTAGAAACATTTTAATTACATTAAAACTAGTTGAAAACACTTTGAAACCATGTTTTTACCCAAAATCTTGAAATCCACCATTAACGACCTAATTTTCAGCTTTTAGTTAAAACATACGATTTAATAACTAAAAACTTAATTTTAAAGACTAGATAACATTAAAAACTAATTAGGAATTGAATCGTTACCTTAGTTGACAAAAAATCGAGCATTTGATAGAAAACTCAAAAAATCTACAAGTTGGACAATGGAGGAATCTATGGTGTTTTTGGGTGTTTTTCTTAAAATTTTATAGAGGTTTAAGGCTTGGATGTTGATAAGAATAAAAAAATTAGAGTTTGGAAATCAAAAATTGAATGGAAGAGCAAGGGAGAATAAGGGATGACACGAGAATGAGGGAGAAGAAAAACTAATGTGAAAATAAGACTAGGTGGGGGAAAAGATAGGGTGAATTTTAAAATCTGGTCTAATTGCCTCTTAAAACCTTTAAGTTTTGACTCTTTTACAAATCAGTCCTATCTTCAAAATTAAAAGTATTTAAGACTCATTTTTAGAAATTGATTTAATTTTCTAAAAACCATAGACAAAAACATTTTCGATTACCATGCTTACAAAATTCCCGAACACACTAAAGCTAAAACTCCTATGCCCTATTTGAGGATGTTACATCCAATCAATTCAATTCATCAATTCTAACTCATCTTACGATATTACCATGCAAACCAGTTCATAAATGCAACAATTTAAGTGATCTGGATTATAGAAATACAAACCGTAAACTCTGAGCTATTCATCGACGGCTGTCTTTTCCTTTCTTTTTCGAGGAATCTGAGTCATCATTAGCTAAGGATCAACATAAACATACCGAAACATCAATTCACAAACAAATTCACACTCAATTGTAAACTTAAGAAACTTTTACAATTTATTCAATTTAGTCCCTAAAATCGAGACTAACATGATATCCAATTTAGAAGCCCTAATTTCTAGCCAATTTCTCTATAGTCCATTTAGGACCTCCTATTTCTCATTTCTACCTCAAATTTCAAAAGTTATACATTTTAGTCCCTATTAACAAAACGATAAACTAACTTTACAATTTAAACTCTTTTTCATCTCTAAGATTAAAATCTATCAAAATGACACAAAAAAATTCAAGAACTCATCAATGGCATCATTATAAAAATTTAACAGATTCGAAAAATAACACACATGTCAACTAGATTAAACTACCGAGATTCCAAAAATATAAAAATTACAAGAAAATGACTACATTGTACTAACCAATTTTAAAATTGAAATGGAAATTCCAAGAGCCAGATGTTCCCTTTCTCTCTTCCCTTCTATCTATTTTGCATGCACCAAAAGCTAAAATGCTTGTCTTTCTTTACTAACTTTCCACAACTATTTTATTACTTATGTTTTTTTTATTTTACTATTTTATTACATAAATATATATATTTCATTACCATCCACTAATTTCCAATGTGGTATAATTACCACATTGACCCTTAATCTAGGTTTCAAATTAAAAAATTTATAGTAATTTAACTTTTACCATTTTTATAATATAGCCCTATGCCCTAAATTAATTATAAATTCGAAAGTTCGTGAAAAAATTATTAATTCGATAGAATTACTTATCTAAGATTCAATTCACCTCTAATATAACTCCATAAATATTTAATAAAAATATTTACGGTCTTGATTTATAAAAACGAGATCCTAAAACTAAATTTTCTGACACCACTGACTTTCGAGTCGTTACAAGTATGATGGATAGTAATGCTTCGAAATGGTGAGATGGCATGGTAGTTGAATAATTAGTATTTTGGATTTCATGTTCAATCTTGATATGTTTAGGTGTTGTTATGTAATCATAATGGTTATTTTGGTATGGATATGCTAAAGTGTTGGAATCCATTCTTGGTACAATAGTGATTGTAAAGTGTAACCATTTGGATGTGTTTGAAATGTAATATTGTGGTTGCAAGTAGTATATGGAAGCTTTTATATGGCATAGTTTCATGATTGGTTAGATGTGTAGGAGATGATATTTGGTATGATTAAGCTCCAAAAGTTTTGTTGTTTGAATCGATTATCTTGCTATTTGAATCGATTCTTTTTTGTTTAAATCAATTCTTTGTTGTTTAACTCGATTTAAACTCCAACATTTACAGGGCTTGTGTGCATATAAGCATTCTTGAGTTTAAGTTTTGGCATGAACTGATTTTAAAGAGGTCATTTTTGCAAAATTTCTAGAAAGTATCAGTATGTTGATAATAACTGTTGATACTTCCTTAAATGTTTTGTTTTCTAAAATAGAAGAATGCCAAAATGGTATCGGTACTTGTCATTGGTATCGATACCTGTTTCTAAATTTTGGAAAGTTTACAGTTTGGTCCTTAATTGTGTTCGAATTGACTTAGGAGTTTTTGTAAGCTCGAATGTGTCTCGATTTTGTTTGTAAATCATATTGTGTATGGGATTATGAAATAAATTAATGTTTGATTGTATTAATTGCTGCAATTTGAAAATGATGTGCTTCGGTAACTGTGGTAGCATCCCGTAGCTCGGGTCCGACAACTAGGTCGGGTGAGGAGTGTTACACTATCCCTTGCAAGGTCATTGGTTATTGGGCGTTACTAGTGGTTAATTTATTGAAGAGACCCCTTGAACTTGATTAATGGAGGATGGATAGTGGAAATTAGGCATATTTTTCGCCAAAGGAATAAATGCACAGATCATTTAGCTAATTTAGATCAAGATTTTATTGTAAGGATGATGCATTTTTATGAGCGACCACCAAGTCTTAAACCCTTGCTACAAGCGGATGCTTATGGAAAAGAGAGTGTTCGTTTGTAAATTATTTCATTCTCTCATGTACATTAAAAAAATCATTTACAACTTCACTATCCCTTCATTAGACAAGTTATTCAGCTACGAATTTATACAAATCCTTTTACCCATTTCATTCATTAGAAACTTAATATAACACTATAACATCCTATAACATCCAAACATTTAATTAATATGGTAAGTAGAAATTCTTAATATCACTTCCAAAAATCAAGATCAAAATAACAACATTTTTCTTGCTTCAATCCAAAGCATTTTCTTTAGTACTTCCTCATCTTTCAACAACTTACTCCACTTCTTTCCTTGAAAACCCAACAATTTTCTTAGGGCTTTCTCATTACTTCAACACTTCTCACAATGGATAAATGATGCTTAATGGGATAGGCCTTAAAATCTCACCAAAAACTTGAAGATTTCTCAAAGTTCATGAAAAGAATTTGGACGGTTTGCACAAGGATTTTCTTTTCTTTTTCTAAATAACTGAAGGTTGGGTGTGAACTTAATGAACGTTATACAAACTTCTTTAGTGTTATACCATCCAATTCCACTTACTAGATCAAGGGGTAATAATTAATCTCTTCTACATCAAACAAGCTCCAATGGCACTCTTTAATTCTCTAATTAACATTTTTAATAATCCAAATATTTTTGGCCTTATAATGGCGTAGAGATTTAGTTTTCCATCATCTTATTCAATTGAAAATTCAAGACTAAGGTTTTAGAGTCATTACTACATGGTCAAAAGCTTCATTGAATCCTCCAACATTTACATTATCAACTAGTTCATAGACAAACAAGTTCTTGTACTATTTCTTACATTACTATCACCATTCAAAAGCATTAAATTAATCGCAATTATTTTAGATTTTACTATTCAAGTATCGAAATAACACCAACAGGGTTTTTAGGACGTTACACTCAATACTGTGAGAGGGGAGCACGGACGAACAAAAATCACTTAGGGTATGCGGTTTGAGGATCACCACACTCATGAGCTGTAAGTACTTTCAATAAAACTACTATTTATTGTAACTTAAAGTGATCGCTTCCATCAGCCCCCTTGCAATATTTAACACAATTTCCAAACTATATTATCTCAAATCAAAGAAAGAGGTCGTATCAACTGTCTAGAGTAAATGCGGCAAATATATCAATTTTACAAGGGATTATGGCCTCGATTAAAAGGAAAAACTCATCAATGTTGTGAAAGATGAGAAACAATAAGAAAAAAGACTCGTGTTTCCAATTTACCTTCAAAATTCTCTTTCCTTGGTCAACATTGGTACCTTCAAGACAGACCACCACAGGAACTTTTAGGGCTACCTATAACACAAGGTCAAACAAAAGTCAATGCCTTTTACATGGATTATGGAAACAATAAAAAAATAGATTGTCTAGATTCCTATATATATGTATATATATTCTAAAAGGCACTCCTACTTGGAACTTCATAAATTTCTAACAGTTTGGTTTTCCTTGATGATTCACTTGCATATGTTAAGGGCCACGGATCAAAACTTGTGATGAATGCACATAGAGCATCCCATAGAGATCAATTTATTAAATGAGACTTACTCGATCCACTTAATGTGGCCTGATTCATGGAACATGTGAAAAAGCTCACTACTTGAAGTCTTGGTGACCCAATGAGGAAATAGTATTAAGACTTGGATCAACAATACTCAATTCTGCGAAAACGAAGAAGGATCGCAAGCAGAAAGGGTTCATATTTGTGAACATCAACATTGCAAGTCAAAACAGGAGTCCTCGTGTTGATACAAGGGCATTTGATCTGTTAATATCGAAGAAAATCGTAAGTAAACTTGATCTCACAGTTAGCGAATCGACTAAAATGATCAAGAATTCAAGAGATTCCAACTGTGGGAGTAGCATAAACAATTGAGCTACAAATCAACGAGTAAAAAAATAAAGAAAATTTCAAGGTAATTCATTTAGATGATTACGACTTTGTGATTGGCTTGAATTTCCTTAACCGGATTAATGTTCTGTTAGTTTCTTTTGTCGATTGTCTATGTATCTTGGATATTCACCAACGACGAAGCATAGTGCCAATGAGTCGTGATGAATAAGATGAAACCAATGTATTATCAACAACCAAATTAGTTGAGAATGTTCATTGTGGAAAGAACATTGACTCGGTAGATTGAAGTGCTACGAAAACCCCTTTAGAAAAACTAGAGGTGTGGCAAACCAATGTGAAGTTTATTAAGCTATTAATAAGGTTACCTCTTATGAAAAAGGTGAATAATGCACCAAACTTAGTGGGAAAAATAGTGATACAAACTGAATAGTCAAAATAAGTACATGTGACAAAATAAGTAAATGTGACGAGTGAGATACATCTTAACCACTTTCTTTTAGTGTTTTATGTTATGACTTATCGTTTGCTTGGCAAAGATACACGAACCCTTTTAGAGTTCTGAAGCGGGCAAGTCGAGAGGCTTACAAACCAAAATTAGCAGCAATATTCAAAGTTAACTCAATGTTCAATATGAGTGTGTTGAAGCCTATTTGTGAAGATCAAGGGGACCCTGATCGATGCAAGTCACAATGGGAGCAAGTAAAAGCAGTGAACTCGTGCAAATGAGATGTACCAAGTAAAGGAATGATTCAAGTTAAGCGATAGTGAAAGTCGAGGCAAATGTTCCGAGGGGTGAAACTTCCCGATAGAGAGACTAATTGGAAAACAACCAAAACATTAAAATAGTTCCAAGACGAGTCAAATAAGTATCATTCTAAGGACACAATGAGAACATTATGAGAATGGGTGAGGAAGAATTTCAGGGGTCGCAGATTCAAACCCATGACAGATGCAAATAAAGCATATCATGAAAGTCAATTGATTAAATGAAACTCATTCAACCCACTTAAACTAACTCGATTCGTGAAACATTTAAAGAAGCCAATCTACTTGAAATCTTGGTGGTGCAATAAAACACTTAAGAAAAACTAATATTGCTATGGTAAATATGAAAAGTAATTTTAAAAGCTTTGGTTTTGTATTCTTAGAAGATTGTGTATATCTCTTAAGAATCTCAATTATAAATTGGTGTTATCTCGACAATGAATGTAAAGTAAACTATATCATTAGATTTAGAATAGTTTAATTATAAATAGAAGTGTTCTCATTAGTAAATATATCATTGTACCCCATTCTTGAGTAATAGAATACTTTGAGAGTATTAACTCAAACACTTCGTATGTATTGTTTTCTTATGGCATTTTCTATTCTCATTGCTTCTTTATTTTTGAGTTGCTTCCACTTTATTTTCGGTGCCTTAAAAATTTCTCTTGTGAATTCTCACTTCTAGATAGTTAAACTAACTAAATGAATTTAAAGCAAAAATATCACCTAAAATCACACGGATTACAAGACCAAAATTCTAGCTCCCACGACATATACAGTAAGAAAAAATGCTAGTGACCACGAGTACTCTGTCACAATGTAGACATAAAACTTGCTTCAAAGAGAACTCTCATCTGTTTGGCAACATTGACAATCGCACTTGAAATCATATCACATTTCATTATTCCTCCAAATATATTTACCAAAATGGCTTTCATTTTTTCATCAGAAGTCAAAATTTTAAATGCCTCGACCACCTGTTCCACATAATCTAAAAATTAATAAATACATTCAACAGGAAAGAATAGTGAGGTATCCAAGATGGCTAGTTAGAATAGTTAACAGTTAGTTAATCAGTTGGTTAGTTTGGTTTGACAACAGGGCTAAACGTCTCTTGAAAATCAACCCCTGCTTATTAAAGGTATCCTTTGACAACCAACCTACCTTTGTATCGAGCAACAAAGCCATCCGCATGTCGTTTGACTTTGAAGATCCACTTACAACCCACAGCCCTATGACCTTCAGGTAAGGGAACAAGATCCCAGGTATGATTCGCAATTAAAGCCTTATACTCATTGTAGGCAGTAGCTATCCATGCAAGACTTTGAAAAGCTTCAAGAATAGAAATAGGTTCTTTTTCTGTTAAAACTGAGGCAAACATCTTAGGTTTGAATATGCCACTTTTGGATCGGGTTCTCATTGGATGAATATTCATAGATGTAATAGCCTGATCAGGAGAAGGAGAGTGTGTAGCTGCTGCTGGCGAACATGTAGGAGGAGAGTGAGTAGCTGCTGCTAGTGAACATCCAGGCTCACTTGATGGTTCAGATTGCCTATCAGGAGACTGTAGAACAGAAGACTGGAACAACCCTTCCACAGGAGAAGAGGCAACTTGGTCGAGAGCTAGAGAATTAGAAGATGAAGATGCTACAACTACCACCATAAGAAGACTAGACTTGTGATGAAAAAAACCAATTTGTCCAAATTCAGAGTGAAAGAAAGAACCAGTTTGAAAGGGAAAAATTTCTTCATCAAAAGTCACATGTCGAGAGACAAAAATGCGGCCATCCTTATCAATACACTTGTAACCTTTTTTATTTGTAGCAACTCTAATAAAGACACACTATCTAGACCGAAACTGCAGCTTGTGATTCTGATATGGCCTCAAGTTGGGAAAACAAGCACAACCAAAAACCTTAAGATGAGAATAGGTAGGCCGAGCCTTGTAAAGTACCTCATAAGGGCTTCTCTTCTGTAGAAGAGGAGTAGGGAGTCTTTTAATCAAGTGAACAGCATGAGCAAAAGTATAGGACCAGAAAGTCAGTGGTAATGAAGCCTGCACAAGAAGTGTTAACCCCATGTCAACTATGTGTCGATGCTTCCTTTTAACCACCCCGTTCTGCTCGGAAGTATGGGGACAAGTGACCCGATGTTGAATACCAAGTCGAGACAACTCATTGGATACAGACCTATATTCACCTCCCCAATCAGTTTGAAGCCACTTAATAAAACAACCAAATTGAACCTGAACCATTGAATGAAACAGAAGAAAGCACTTGAAGACATTTGACTTTGACTGGATGAAATACACCCAGGTGTACCTACTATGCATGTCCACAAATGAAACATAATAAGCAAAGCCATTTGATTTTAAATGAGCAGGGCCCCAAACATCTTATTCTACTAATTCAAAAGGCAACGAGTACAAGGTTTCCGATGGATTGAACGATAATTTATGAGTTTTGCCTAACTAACAAGCTGAACAAAAAGGAGATAGAGTGCTATTTGAAGGAAACATTACAACTACGCAAAACATTAACAAGAACATTGTTACATGGATGGCCTAGTCGACTATGTCACATTGTAAGTGAAAACACATTTTAAGCTATGTATAACGACACACTAGGCTGAAAAGATGCACCACTACTGTTGGAGACCAATCGAGAAGTATCAAACTTGTAGAAACCATTATACATGCGGCCCACTAGGAGAGTTTTCTTGGTTAGAATATCCTTCACAAAATAAAGCAACGGGTGAAATTCAAAATATATAGCATTATCCCTGACAAATTGACCAACAGATAGCAAGTTCTTACACAGTGGGAACATGGAGCACATTCTTTAGGCGTAACAACCTAAAACCAGCCTGCATGTTGGATGTGCCGATGTTAACAATCGAAACAAAATCACCATTCCCCATAGAAACTTGCCTCGTACCTGTATAAGGAGAAACTGTTAAAAGATTGGCCACGTCAGGGGTGATGTGATTAGTTGCCCCAGAATCTAGATACCATGATTGATCATGAGCAGGAGACAAACGCTGACGAGGACCAGATTGAGAGGAGACGACAGCCTAGTATGAGGAACTACAATGAGACATATAAGAACAAGGATTAAAAGTAAAGGAACTTCCCTAATCTTGGGTTTGATGATAATTAACCGTCATTGACTGACTGGGACTAACACCCGAAAATGTCTCATCAAAACGATGATAGCACATTTAAACCAAGTGGTCGATTTTTCAACATAACTGAGATTACGGTCTAAATCGTGACCAATTACGACCGCTACTAGGAGCCTTGCCACGAGACCAACCTCGGCTTTGTCCCCTTTGGCCATATTTGCACTCTTAGTGACAACAGTTAGGAGCATTAGTGTGTTTAGAACTCACGTTACTCTCCTTTTGATGAGCTGCCAAATTAGCTTGCAAAGGTAACTCAGTCAGAGAAGCCAACTGTCGCGCTTCACAATCAAGAAACATCTCTGTTAACAATTCAAAAGACATTGTTGTGGCAGAGGCAATCACACGGACAGATTCATACTCCAGTGAAAGACCAGCCAGTATGATACTCACATGTTCATGTTCAGTGACCACACTACCAGCTATAGTGAGACTATCACTAAGATTTTTCACCTTAGTCAAATATTCTTTAACAGTAAAACTCCCTTTCTTGAGAGAATACAACGCATGACGCATGCTCGAGAGCTTGACATTAGACTTGGCCCCAAACCTCCTTTCAATTCCAGTCCAAATATCACAGCTAGTCTTGGTCGTTGCAATATGTACCAGAACTTCATCTGTCACTATAGAAAGTAAACAAGAAGCTAGGAACTTGTCCTGCTTTTTATGTAACAGAAAAGACGAATTATCAACATACAATCCATCAGGTCCAGGTATATAAGTAGGTGGAATCGGAGTTGTACCAAAAAAAAACCTTCAAGATCATAACCTTCAAGAATCAACAAGATCTGATGTTTCCATAACAAGAAGTTGTGCTCCCCTAGTTTGATCGTATTGTGTTTGGAAAAATAATGAACAGTCTGTGAAGCCATGCTACTAAACCCTTGTGTATGAGCTACTCCTTCAACATTAGAAGAATAGCGAGATGTATCACCAGTAGGTATTGTTTCATCTGCCATGAGAAAACGAAAGAAAAGAAAAGAGGGAAAAAAAAAGAGCTATTCCAAGTAAATCTCTAGCTTAGATACCATATCAAGATCATAGCTGAAATATTTCTCACTTAATCATTAATGAGGAAAAGAACAGTATTTAATACAGTACAGGAAGAATAGTCAACTGGCTAACCAAACTAACCAACTGTTAACTACTCTAACTAACTTCTGTTTACTGAATCATTATTCCTAATACACATAATCTAAAAATTAACAAGAAAATACATTCAACAGGAAAGAATAGTGAGGTATCCAAGATGGCTCACCTTTTCACACTGATTAGACACCAGGATTCAAGAGAAGTAATGGAAGAAGGGAAGATAAAGTACCGGTTAAGTGAAGTGGATAAAGAAAATCTAAAGATTGGGTTGAGACAGGTGTTAAAGGTTCTGATTGCAGCTGGAGCAGTGGAAGTGGAAACCTATCAAAGCGATGGCCAGAGAATTAAATGCAAAGGTCTTACAGAAGAAAGTTTGCAGGAGTTTTTGGATAACGTTCCCATTGTAGGAGGGCTTAGTTCCAAGGATGAGTATTGGACCCTCTATCTTACAGCTCATCAGATAGGAAGTTGTTGAATGGGCTCAATCGAGGAAGAGGGTGTTGTGGATGAGAATGGTCTGAGTTGGGAAGCTGAAGGTTGGTTTGTTTGCGATGCTAGTGTCCTGCCAACTGCAATTGGAGTCAATCCCATGATCACCATACAATCCACCTCCTACTACATTTCCAATAAGATTGCACAATTGTTGAAGAAGGAATAAATTAACACCTTCCATCACTAAGTCCCTCTTACATTCATGAGCTGTATTAGACCTGCAATTAAATTGCGCGCGTGTGTGTGTGAACTGAGTCTCTCAAGTAATCTAAATAAAACTACTGTTAACTTAAAAGTGATCGCTTCCATCAGCCCACGCACATAACCCTTGCAATATTTAACATAAAATTTCCAAACTATATTTTCTCAAATCAAAGAAAGATGTTATATCAACTTTGAATTATACGCCAACTGTCCGGAGCAAATGTGGCAAATATATCAATTTTGCAGGACAGTAACCCCCTGCTGCTTTATCATTAACAAGATTCTATGGGCTTGATGAAAAGAAAAATAAAGGAAAAACTCATCAATGCTGTGAAAGATGAAAAACAATAAGAACAAAGGACTCGTATCTTAAATTTCTCATTTGCTGGCTGCCTTAACTGCTTTCTCTGCAGCATCATCCAAATCTTCTGCTATAATTAGTGTCATTCCACTTTCCTGCAGGACCATTGACAATCGCCAAGGAAACCAAAAAAGACCTCAAGACTTGTCAAGATATTATAAAATTACATCCGTCGCATTTCCACTTTACCTTCAAAATTCGCTTTCCTTGGTCAACATTGGTACCTTCAAGACGGACCACCACAGGAACTTTTAGGGCCACCTGTAACACAAGATCAAACGTAAGTCAATGCCTTTTACATCCGTATGGAAGCAATAAAAAACAGATCGTCTACATTCTTTTATATCCATATCTATCTATCTACCTATAGATATATATATATTCTAAAAAGGCACTCCTACTTTGGACTTCATAAACTTCTAACAAACAATTTGGTTTCCCTGCATCAGTGTTAAAATGGTGATTCACCCGCATACAGTAAGATAAAATGCTAGTGTGACACACAAGTACTTGTTCACCAATGTAAACAGAGAAGTCGCTCCAAAGAACTCCCACCTGTTTGGCAGCATTGACGATCCCACTTGCAATCACATCACATTTCATTATTCCTCCAAATATATTCACCAAAATGGTTTTCACTTTATCATCAGAAGTCAAAATCTTAAATGCCTCAACCACCTGTTCCACATAATCTAAGAATTAACGAGCAAATACATTCAACAGAGATTATTACATCAACTTCGCTGTTAGATACCAAATTTTTCATAAAGCAAATAACAGTATATCATCACCACTGATGCCAGAAATGCATGAACCGCAGCAGAAACAATACATAAAATCATGTATAGAAGTGTGTGCTCACATGTTCTATAAATGCATAGCTTCATAACTATAAGAAACAGTAAATAAAAGCAAACGCATCAGTGCCAGAAAGTAAACACATTTAAACAACAAAATTGCCACAGAAAGGCAATATGAGCGTATTAAAGGCAAAGAACATCATTACCTGGCCTTCAGAAGCATTTCCACCAACATCCAGAAAATTGGCAGGAGTTCCTCCATGCAATTTAATTATATCCATTGTAGCCATCGCCAACCCTGCACCATTCACCATGCAACCAATTTCTCCATCCAACCCAATGTAATTTAAATCAGCTTTGGCAGCAGCAACCTATAATAATAGGAAATGCAGAATAGGACCAAGAGTACAGATACTGATTATCATGTAATAACGTAAGATTTACAAAACAACCAAGAATAATTATTTGTAAACACAAAAAAAAGAAAAAAAAAGTGAAAAGGAGACAATTCCATACCTCCCGAGGATCCTCTTGTGATGGATCACGGAGAGCAAATATCTCCTTTTGACGAAAGGCAGCATTATCATCAAAGTTCAACTTTGCATCAGCAGCTACTAATTGGTTGCTAGAAGTCTCAGCAAGAGGATTGATCTGTCCAAGAAAATAAACAATTCACACAAAGATTTATCACCAACCAAAACAGAATGCATTTTGCAGTTAACAAGTAAAGCTACTTGAAACACATGAGATGGTCAAACGGAAAATATAGCCAAACAGAAATACTAACTTCCAACAACGTGCAATCACGTTCACAGAAAAGCTTATATAGTTTCTTCACTTGTTCAATAGAATCATTTCTATCGGCAACCTTGGGAGCCAAACCATCAACAACCATGGCAGCATCTTCATCAGTAATTCCTTTGAAGACATCAACAGGTACCTATCAGGAAAAAAATCATAAATCAATTGCGATGAATATATCATGATCACTGTGGAAGGAAGAGAATGCCTTATTAATTATACTACAACATCAGAAGGGGGAATGATTATCACCTTAATAATCATATCAGGATATTTCACTGCAAGGTCTTCAATGCTGGTTCCTCCCTTGCTGCAGGCAATTATAAGCTAGAAACAACATAAAAAAATAGAAAAATGAAGCGCCTTTGGCTTCAGGAGAATCATTTAATCTTAACAAAAAGTAATCAGGTGAACAAAAATGACGTCTCCAGCAGCCATAAAGATTAATCTACAGAGTTTGGAAACATACCGGACCCGCAGTTTTACGATCCAGAGTGATAGCAAAGTACATCTCATTCACAAGTGACAATTTTTCACACAGGTAAACCTGTAAAAGATAATGAAGTTAGTAGAGATCAACCAAGCCCAAGTAAAATTGAAACCAATGCACAGAATAACGGACAGTTAAATTCCACACCAAAAAAGGATGGGTACCAAACCTTGCTGACAACTTTGCCTTGGGGGCCAGTTTGTTTGGTAACAAGTATCTGGCCAAGCATCTTCCCTGCATGCAATTAAAATAAAGCACCTATCATAAAATAACTACGAAAGGCCTTCACATAGAAAAAGGAAAGTAAAACGAAAGTCATTTCATGCTAACTAGAATACGAAGCATCTCAGTGACTAGCAAGACAACATTCATGAATATCATATTTTGCAAAGATAAATGAAAAACTCCAGAACAATACTCAATAAATAAATGTATTTTGCAATTTGTAATACAGTCTAATTTTTCTGTAAATATAACTATTCAGTACCAGCAATATCTTCAACCTGGTCAGCCTTAACGATGTGAACTCCACCCTTAAAACCATTTTGGAATGTCCCCAAGCCTCTTCCACCAGCCAAAATTTGACTTTTAACCACCAACTGAAGCACAATCAAATTTATTAACACCTGTCTCATTCAATATGTCATATCCAAATATGCCATAAAATTGTTTTTTGAAACCTGATTGTCCATGGTTAAGAACACAAGCCAATAACTCTGCTTTGCTTAAGACAACCAATTATCACTCTAAAACATCGAAACATAAAAGCCATTGCACGAATTGAGAGAACTTACCTCATTTTCTTTGGGGAAGGCAGATTTGACTGCTTCTTTAACTTCATCGATGGAAGAAACCGCAACTCCTTTCGGCACGTTAATTCCATATTTGTTCATCAAGTCAGCACCCTGATTTTCAGATAACCAAAATTCATCAACAACCAGGACGCTTACATGAAATTTATATTTCCAAACAGGTATACAGATCCCAAAGAAAAAGTGAAATGCATAAAACTCAAAGTTTAATCTCCAAATAAATATAAAGGACACAAAAACCGTCAACAACGTCAAAATAATTTCACAGGAACCGAACAGGTAGTAAAATCAGTACAAATAATACATCACTTATGAAGTATTCTATTGGAAATCATAGTTTCCATTTAAATTTTCTAAGAGATAATTCGAGATGCAATTGCATGAAAGGACAAAAACATAAAGTAAAAGAAAAAAAGACCTGATATTCGTGAATGTTGAGACGGCGGAGCTGCTGTTGCTGCCATTTGCCGGCGACAGAGAGAGAGCGGGACACTAGCTTGTTCATTAATCGTCTCATTTTGTTCTTCGGTTCCTCCTAAGTGAATGTTGATTATCAGCGGAAGACTAACCGAGATCTATAGCAAACCCTAGAGAAAAGGAAAATTTTGCCGGGGGATGGGAAACCAGTCAAATCACCCTATATCAGTTGTTTTATTTATGTCCGGTCTCTTTACTTTTAAATATTTCCTAGAAGAAAGAAAATAACAATCGGAGAACTCACACTGTTTTTTAAATTTACAACCTAAAAGTGTTTTTTTTTTTTTAAATTTGGTATTTGAATTTGTCCAATATTATATAAATGGCTTAAAATACTAAGGACACGTTTGGTTCGCTGTAATGTAGAATAAATGCGTAATGAAATAGAGGCGTAATGGAATAGAGGCGTAATAGATAATCTTTTTTTGGTTGAATGGAATAGAATAGAGGCGTAATAGCATTCTTGTGTTTGGTTGAATGGAATGATGTTATAATAGCATAAGGAAAAAAACTAAAATGACTAGAATATACTTACCAGAATTTTTTTAGGTAGATGATTTATTGTTATTGTTATTAAATTTTAATAAGATTATTAATATAAATAATTAATATTTTAATAATATTTTAAAATAATTATTATTAAATATAATTTAATAAAATATATAATTTAATAAAATTCTTAATATTAAATATTCTTATATAAATTTACTAAAATCATAATATATAATACTATAAAATATAATTTAAAATAATTATTATTAAATATAATTTAAAAAATATATAATTTAATAAAATTCTTAATATTAAATATTCTTATATGAATTTACTAAAATCATAATATATAATACTATAAAATATAATTTAAAATAATTATTATTAAATATAATTTAAAAAATATATAATTTAATAAAATTCTTAATATTAAATATTCTTATATGAATTTACTAAAATCATAATATATAATACTATAAAATATAATTTAAAATAATTATTATTAAATATAATTTAATAAAAATATATAATTAAGCTTACGTTATTTGGAGATACAGGATACTAAAGCTAATTAATTGTTTGACTAATCAAGGGACTAATTTTGTTTAGCCATAAAATACATCAATATATATATTCATTTGATATGAATATGTTTGGATCATACATGAATTTGTATACACTATCAATTAATTAATTACAACTTGTTTAACATCCATCCATAAAATGTTTGGAAATTTCTTTTCTTGATTACATATAATAAGCTTAAACTTCTTTAAAATGGATGTGAACTCAAAAGGTCAAAATTGAAGATTATGGGGGACGCAAAGCACATCGACTACAAAAACCAACCAAATAATTTTAACCATTGATTTTCTAACACACTTGGACAAGGTTTTGTTACCTAGGGACGTAAGGCTCAAAGAGTGTTATCTAAGGATTTGGATCATACTGCATTACATCAGCCGCTCGTTCAAACTCTTCTCTTAGAACTTTAATGCTGAACTTGTCCACCACTCGACCAAGGTCATGAGATACCATAGAAGGATCCTCTATGCAGATTAAATGACGATCATTGCCAATTCTTCTTGTCCAATCTTTTTCTCCCTTACTGCACAAATGGAGTCATCAAATTAAAAACGTTTTTGTTTTGTAGAATTTATTTATTTTATCCCCACCTATAACTATTTAGTCCTCAGTTTATGCCAAAATTGTTTATAGCATCTATTGATCACTTGCAAATTGCAAGCCATTCTAAAAGAGTGCACTCATGTTTCTCCCTGCTCAGAACTTACTACAGTAAATGGGATCTGTTAATAACATAATTCATTCACCACAAGATGCAACTAATACCCAAAGAAGGTATTTAAAACGAAACCAGATACATTCATCTTAACTTGTATTTATAAGTTCAGAAACCATGAAAACATTTTATAAACCATGAAAACATCAGAATAATACATGCAGAGAAGTTTTTTCAATAGGAAGGAAGGTACTACAGGGGTGACTACTTCTCATAGCAATGATGGTTGGGCTGGTTGGGACGAAGCCAAGGATGATGGATATGATAATTTCAATAATGGCGCATCTAATAAAAGAAGTTGACCCAGTATCTCTCCATGCCTTTGTTCAGCCTGACAAATTGTAACTAGAAATTTAAACTAGGTCAGTATTTCATCTAGAGAAACTGCTTCAAGAAAAACCGAATCAAGGTTTATGGATCAGGTACACAGATAGTTCTTCTCTAAGTTCATCCTAATCATTTACACGTGGTTAAAATGCAGAAAAGCAAAAAAAGGTGAATTTTTTTTTGTATATATGATTGCGAAGGTACAGCAAAATTCACATTCAGTCCAGCCAAGTTATACAACAGAAATAAAACAAATTAGATAGATAATAGGCCTAGAACACACCTTCCCAAGCCGTGTCAACCCATCCCTAAACTTTGGAATCACCAAAACATGAACAGGAGCCTGCGGACTGATGTCTTTGAATGCTAAGACTTTATCATCTTCATACACGATGGTTGAAGGAATTTCCTTAGCTATGATCTTGTCAAATCTGGATGGGAAGGGAAAAAAGAATCAATAACCAGTACAATGATAAATAACAAAATCAATGTGACCCCGTTCTTCAATATCTCATAGAGAAGTTATCAGCAGAACCAATTCTGTCTAAATTTTAGCAATACAAAATTGCAAATAGCTTGCTTAAAACTCAAGTTATTCCCAAAGTTATGATTTTTTTCCCTTAAACTCGTATTAAGAGGGAGATGAAATCCCAAAAGGATATAGGTCCAACAACATAATACTTAACAAATTCCAGGCTAGAACTGGAATGTGAATTCAAAGTAGGGTGTTAAGGATGATACATACATGGTTGGAGCTCCACTATCATAATTGATTGCAGCTGCCTTTGCCGCAGCCTCTTCATCATGTGTAGGACTAGCAAGACATAGATATCTACAAAGAGTGATTCGAAGGTATCAAGAAAGGCCAATAAAAATTCAACATCTGAAATTTGTCTAGCTCTTCTTCACTTCTCTGGCTGGCTAGACTACTAAAAAAACCACAATTAGAAACCAATTAAACCTTCTCTCTACCCCTATTTCATTGATCAGCCAACTGACAACGAAAAGAATAATAGTAATCATCAATTGAATGCCGAAATAAGAGAACTTCCCAACCAAATAAAAAGAAAAGAAAAATACCTGCGTGAGTGATTTGGTGTTAGAAAATTGATGAGGTGAGAGAAGAAGAGAGTCGTGGTGAGGCTCTCACAATTGCAACAATCCTTCCAGTCGTTGCATAATTATTGTCCAAATCAAATACCCAGAATCAATACTTTATCACTCTGTCCTTAACATTAACAAAATATAAACAGATAAAAGAGTACCGAAAAAGAGAGAAAGAGGTAAAAGCAGCCATAGGTTTGAGCGAAACAAAATAGCAGCCCTGAGAAGAGAAGATATACGACGGACAATGCTAAGGAAAATTGGAAATAAAAGATGAAGAATGGAAGAAGTAGAAGGAGGAAAGGTACCTGGATGAAGAAGGAGAAGAAGATGAAGAACAGAAGAAGGAGAAGGAGGAAAAAATAAAAATTACCTTAAATATCTAGGTCTCCTCTGCAATTAATGGAAAAAAAGGGAAACGTGAGACGGTTGGAAAGAAAGTTACAGAAGCAGAAGATGAAGCTGAGGGCAAAAATTGAAAAAGAAAATCATAACAGAGAAGTAATAGCTAAACGCTGCTTTTGGAAGGGAATAGAAATCTGCTAATTTTAGGAATACACACATAATGTAATAAGCCCGTAAGCATTACACCCAATCAAACAGATGATTAGGTGGGGCCCATGAAATAAGGCTATAATGATATAACTATTACACCCAACCAAACATGTTGTAATGGTATTAGTTTTTATGAGAGCACCAAGTATCCCTACTTGGTCGGCCACCGGTGGGACCGACGCGCGCCCAGGAAAGTGTGGTGGCGCTACACCAGTTTCCTGAGCAGTACCCGCCTTCTCGTACTGAGAGCTGTTCCCTTTCCTCCTCCATTTCAGTTGGAGTTTTTTTCTATCTGATTTAAGGAATCCGGAACCGATCTCAAAGCTTTTTTCAAGAGCGTCGTGTCCCACTCAGAATATCTTGAAGTGCCTAGAATCCCGCTCGCTCCGTTGGCGGCAATTCCCTATAGTTGTAACTAATACATGTTCATAAAAATCAATGGAAAGAATGATTACATTTACCTCAAGCTTTTTTTTTTTTTTTGTTTCGTTAGACAATGTTTTTAGTATAAAAGGAAATTTGGGTTAAAAATTGTGGTTTAAATTATACTTAACAAATAGATATTGAAGAAAAAACAAAAGCTTTAAAACCCAAAATAAAAGAAAGTATTATGTTAAATTAAAAAATTAATAATATAAATTAATTAATTTAAAACTAATTGAACATTTAAAATACAAAAAAAATTCATGTCATGTGCCACATGTCGATCATTCATTGATTAATTTTTTACCTTATTAAAAAATAACAATATTAGTATATTTGAATAAATTGTATAATGTTTGTCAAGTTTAAGTATTAAATTGGGCAAAAGACTTAGATACCAAATTAGATAAAAGTGTTGACTTCAAGTGCCAAATGTTATATTAAGCATTTTTTTCAAAATTTTGGTGCATCTCGGACACCAAAGAATAATTGGATGAAAATTTAATAACTAGGGTGGTAATTGGACCTCTTGTAATTACAAGAAATTATAATTCCCTAAACATATTTGGCTAATATAATACAATTACATCGTTATTTTGTAAGTCATGTTTGATAGTATAAATTGTAATTACGCAACTATGTAATTTAGAATTAAAAAGAATATAAACTATTATAAAAGCTATCAATAATAATGAGAGAAAAATTCTCTAAACAAGTAACAAAACTTAAAATCAAATTATTATATGCGATATGTTAATCTAATAAAATATTCCACAATACGATTGCTATTGACGAGAAAAAGGAGCTCCTATACAATTTTGTATAATTACTTTAGTATTTCATATTTGTTGGGTTAATTCACTATCTAATATTAAACATATACTCATTGGTCATTGGCTAAGCATTTAATAATTAATGATAAATACAATGTAATTTGAATCACAAATTGTTCCTTATCGATCAGTGTTTATCTACCCCAAGAATAACTTGGGTTTGAATCATCGTTGTACCAAAAAATACTATTTAATTTAATTAATTATTTAGTAAGTCCAAATGCATGTAAAATTTTTAGATTATTCAAAAAAATTAATAAAATAATTATATAATTAGATTTTAAAATTAAAATATATGCCATAAAATTAAAATACTATTATTACTATATGAAAATAACATTTTAAATTTAAATAATGTAGAATGTGTTTGAAAAGTCATAGGTGTAACCTCCCCAACCGGTCTAGACGTTAGACCTAAATTCGGAAGGTTACAATAGTCACCGAAATGGCTCAATAAGCTATCGAAGTTTTGAAAATAGTTATTTTAAAACATTTGTTTATCTTCAGAAGAAAGCTTAGTTAATTACTAGTTTATTTACTACCTAAAATTCTTAATTATAATTTAGCAGCAAAAAATAATAATTTGTGATACATGCACGGATGGGGTAAAATTTATTCAATTCCAATCACCAAAGCTACTAATTTTCAGGCTTGGGAAATCAGCAGATTTGTGACAACTTTTTAGATGGAATCCTGATATTTCTAGGATGAGATGTCTTCATGGCATTTGAAGATCTATCTCTTAGCTTCGAAACGCATTTTGAATCACTCAATTTTAATTTCGGGAACTCAAGTTATGACCATTTTAGTGAAGACTGTGCGAGCAGAATTTCTGAACGAGATTTTGACGAGAATTACGAATTTCGGGCTTTTAATTCGAGTTTAAATCATATTGGGATCGGGTTTTAGACTTAATTTTTATTATATATGAGCCCAATATTTTATTTATCAGCTCTTATTATTTTATTATTATTTTATTCCTTATTTTTTATAATTATTAAGTATTTTAAGTTATTTAGGAATTTTATGTTAACAAGAAAGTTTAATTTAAAACTACTTATTGTTTAGATTAAATTAGAGTTCTAGTATACTTAGGAGTTTTATTTAAATTTAATTAGCTAGCCTATATATAGGCCTTTGCATTGTACACAATACAATCAATTCATTATTATTCTATTTCTCTTTTAAGTTAATAAATTCTCTCTGGGTTTTTCTTTTGAAGAATTTCTCTTGAGTTTCTTTTGAAGAATTTCTCTTGAGTTTCTTTTAGAAGAGTTTTAACAATCTTTTTAGATTGTGGGGATCATTTTCAAACTTTTTCTTGCCAATGTTTCTATCTTGGAGGGGAAATTAGAGCCACTTGAAGGGGGTTGTGGATTCTTCGTGTTTCCAGGGCTTCTTAGGACTTCCACACGCCACGTTCTATCTTTCCATTTATCTTCTTTATTCGCTTCCTTAATCCTTGATTTATTATTTTATTTTAGTTATTTATTTTAATTGTTTTATCTGACTTGGATTCAATTTCGTTTCAGGTTGTGTCAAAATCCAAGTTTCTTTCCGAACGTCTAGAGCCCTAAGTCAAATCCGCGACTTTGACAAACTTTACGATTCGCTTTCGCGTTCATCCTTCTCATCCTTTATCAATTTGTTTATATTTTTAATAAAAAATCGAAGTTCATGCATAATTAATTATTATTCATATTTTGATATCCTAAAATCAACTTAAATGTCATGTAGGATAAAATAAAACAAATGCTAGGTCCCATGCAACAATTCAAAATAAAATAATATAATCTCTAAATAATTAAAAGATGAAATAATTATTCTAAAATATTTTAATAACTTAAACCGAGCAGAGATCCTCCGGATGCCACGTCCGCATCCTAACCTGGTGGGATATATGTAAGGTTGAAAATTAAAAGCAGAGTGAGCTATGACACTCAGTGCAAGTTCAATCACAAGAAACTAGTGCAAACACTTAAGCATACAAAAATATGTCTCACAGAAATAATTTACAGTGTTAATATCAGAATATTGATGTTTCAAATCTTTCAACAATATACATATGAATATATATGTCATATCAGAAATTTTAGTTTTGTATGCATATGCTTTTGTGGATGCCATATAGTTTCGATTTTAGTAGAAAATATCCTACCCCACCACTACACACCACAATAGGAGTTCCCCTGAACTCCAGCCATGACACACCAAATTTTGGTTTAATCACCAATGATTCACAGATTAATTGCCAATGGTTGTGGACACACAGCAAAACACCACATATGGAATCTGCCTATAGCTATGGATACACAGCAAAATAATGCAGGTAAAATCTGCCAATGGATGTGGATGCACAATATGTTTGCAAGCAATAGCTGCCAATGGGTTGTGGATGCACAACAAAAACACCGCAAATTGAATCTGCCTATGGCTGTGGGTATACAACAAAATAATGCAAATAAATTTTCAATACTTCTTCCGTTCATAACGTCACACCCCGTGCAATACAATATGGTGTGCTCAAGCAGAACAATATAGTAGCATTTAATATGCTTTTAACATAACAGTACAGTAGCAAACAATATGCTCATAACAGTTCTATTTAGAAGCAATTAATATGCTTGTGACAAATCAACTTAGTAGCAAAAGTCATGTTTTTTATGTGTTTGATTTAACGGTAACATAAGACATACTATTCGTACAATCACATAGACAGATACAATAGACATATACATTATTCACAATTCATGCAAATATATATAAATATCATATTAATTTAGTCAATCAAATCATGGATTCTAACATAATTCATATTATCAAGGACTTAATAGAATAAAATAAAACACTAAAAATAGTTCGAAAATAATTCAGGGACTAAACTAATCAAATCATAAAATTTCTAGGCAAAACTATAAAATCTGATAAACAGATGACACACGGTAGTGTGACCGAACCATGTAAGATGGTATGGACCATGTGGTGGGGTTACTCGGTCGTGTAGCTAGACCGTGTAACAAACTGTGGCCATGTGGAAATAACAAAATTTAGGTACACGGGAGATACGACTGTGTGACCCTATCCTAGGCACAATTTTGTCCCGATTCACTTGTAAAAGAACACATATACCTTTCACTGATAGCTTGAGTGATGTTCCTCATGTTCAAATCTAATCTGGGGTATCTAAATTGGGTCCTTCAAACGATATTTATACACGGGTTAATGTTTGTTTTCAAGATTTATCAAGATTACCAGGAATTTCGGTAACATTCTTAAAATATTCATTAATTTGAATGAAAGATTAACATCATATGTAAATACTACGAGAATTTGGGATTTAATTATCAGGATTGAATTGTACTTACCGATTCTTGGCAAGGATTAAGAACGTTTCTAATGGCGATTACAAACCGGTTGAAAAACAATTTGAATCGAGAATAGATTTTGATCCAAGAAGAAATAATAAATTTAGTAATGGAGAGAAAATATTTTGCAAAGAAAAAGATGAAAAAAGAAAAGAGAGAAGAAATAGGGATAGGAGAGCAAAAATTCTAATTGGAATGGAAAAAAAAACATAATCCTAATGTAATTAGGGGGGAAAGGGACTAAATAGCTAGTGGTTGCGTGAAAAAAGAAAAGAGAGAAGAAATAGGGATAGGAGAGCAAAAATTCTAATTGGAATGGAAAAAGAAACATAATCTTAATGTAATTAGGGGAAAAGGGACTAAATAGCTAGTGGTTGTGTGATAATTTGCCCCTGGGTGCTGAAATTAAAAGAGAAATGAGGGAGAATAGCATGGTTTCAACCTGGGATGCAAGAGAAAGAAAGGAGTAAGTGCTTAACCATTGGGCTGCTACCCATTTTTATTAAATTTCTACTCCAAATAATATTTTATTTTTATATGGTTTTTGTCATGATTTGCCGAAATTAAAAAGTAAAAAAATGGAAGAAGAATGAATAGAACCTTCGACTTCTAGGGAGTGCACTAACTATTTAACCATCAAATCTAAGTAATATCCTAATTTTTTATTTCAATTAACCTTATAAATTTTAGGTCTTACATTGAAAAATAAAATTTTTGTGTAATTATGTATAATTAGCCACGTAATTACTAGAAATTGGAGAATGTAATTAAAGTGTTTCAATTAAACTCAACTTTATAGAATACAATGCTCCAATTAATAAAATCAAAGCGACGATCCGATTTTTTAAATGAATATAAAAGCCATAGTAAAAATAAAAAATACGAAAGTGATCTTTTACAAGAATAAGCACTATATAATCAATTGATTCCCTCATAAAAAATTCTTCTTACTTGTTTACACTAAGACCGATAAGAAAAATCGTTAGTTTTTTTTTCTAATATAGCATGAAAATTATTAAATGATAATATAAATAAAAAGATTTAATAAATTATCTCAGACCATTTTACCAATAAAGGCCCATTTCCAACTTTATTTACGGAAATGGGCCAATTATTTCATTATTTACCGGAAAGGGCTGAAATATGCAAAACGCGTCCACATAGGAGCATTTTTGGGTGAAATTTTAGCAAATTGCATCCCTAAGGGAGCGATTTTGCCATGTCATCACAAAACGTGCTGATGTGGACGTGCTTTACTGACGTGGCAAACTCGCTCCCTTAGGGACGTGGTTTGCTCCGTGTTTTTCTAGGGTTAGGGCTATTTGCATGTTTAGTCCCTAGGGTTTTTTGGTTTAGGGTTTTGTTAAAATAATTTAGGTTTAGGGTTGTAGGGTTAGGGTTTTGTTAAAAGAATTTAAGGTTAGGGTTTAAAAATTTTAAAAAATAAATTAGGGTTTAGATTTTTTAAAAAAATTAATTATATTAGGTTTTAGGGTTTAAAATAAATTAATTAAATTAGGGTTTATAGTTTTTAAAAATTAATTAAATTAGGGTTTAGTTTTTTAAAAATAATTTTGTGTTTAGGTTTAGGGTTTAGGAAAAATTATATTAACAATAAGGATTTTGTTTTTTTCTGATGAGTTTGAGAAAAGTTAATTTTGAGAAGACAGTTACGAAAAGATAATGTCAAAGATAATGTCAAAATAGTTGATAATTGCTACTATGTTGCATTATTTCTATTGCCTTGTTCAAAAGAACTTCTATTTTATTAAAAATATAAAAATAATTTACTATTAAAATATTAAAAATAAATTTTATTTTATTAAATGAAATAATATAAAAATATTTTGTACAAATATATTAAAAAAATCAATGTATGTGCTGGTTGGAATCAATGCCACATGGGGGTGGTCAACGGTTACGCGCTGAATTCCTCATTGGTTCAGCTTCCGGCGGAGGTTGTGGTTGTTCTGGTTGTGGGTGTTGGGAGGATGACCCACCTTAATAGAATAAAGAATGCAGAGGTGTTTGCATCACCCACGGCGAAGGTGTTTGAATCCCATAAGGAGATGGGGATTGGTAATGAGATGAGCTCCTCGACGATGCCTCGTGCGATCCTTCCTGCGACGATGGCCTATATATCATCGGTTGAGTCGGAGTCATCGGGAAAGGAGATGCACTTGGAATTGCATTCCAACCTGGTATAGGACTAGAAAAAGAAAACATGTAAGAGTTAGATACATATAAGGGCTAAGATACGCACTTGGCATAATCTGAAGGGACTGTGGTGTGGGTGTCATCGCTTAAGGCGTTGGGCCCGGTGATTGTGTGGGTGCTGTTGATGGGCCTATGCCGTCATCCCTTCTCCTTGAATTTAAAGGGCCCTGTCGCTCCCTTTCGACACGGATTTGCCGACGCCTCTGCTCTTCTGACAGCAAATATGGCTTGCCATGGATCCTAAACCATGGCGTGTAATTCGGCGCGCACGTTAACTCTGGAACAATGATTGGTTCGCAAGTAGGTATATGATCATATCGATTTTCCCAATTTTCAATATATTTCGAGAAGAATACCGGTCAATTCGTATTCGATTGCCGTAAGTCGATTTTGTGCTCATCATCGAGGACTCAAGTGCTACGGGAATCGGTTGCTGGAATCCAAATTGCCGCAACACTCTATCCGTCTGATGCATCTCAACAGTAGCATAGTTGACCAATGAGACCTTAACATGCCAAATGTTCAGATTTTGAAAGAATTCATCTGGAGTTACCGCCCGAATTGCCATATCCTTGTATGGTGTCCATTGAAACTATATGAACTTGATAAAATAATTAGTTATATACATAATACTAAATACTAAATATGAAACTACTATGTTATGTATATATATTTTATTTACTACTTACATACGCTTTCGACCGTTGGTCTAATAGAAGCCGTATATCTTCAAGAGCGATATGTATTCCAACATAACTCGCCAAATGGTTCCACCTAATTAAGTAAATTTTTAGCATAAAATTATATTTTAAATCTATGTAATAATTGAAAAATCTAATATAAAATTTACCTCGTTATGAGTGAGAATGTATATGGGTGGTTCACTCGAGGACGTAAGTGATAGGCAACCTCCGATTTTGACTTTATTTGGTGGTGTCGCCCCGCACATCTCCCGGTACAATATTGCCAACACGGCAGACCCCTCAACTAAGTTTGCCAGCTGCTATAAAATCAACGAGTTTCAGTAGCCACCTCAGATGTATGAGGTTTCGTGACAAGTTCAACATCAAATAACCTCCAATCATCTTAAGGATGTATGCCCGAGCATATTGTATTCTTTCTACTTCAGTCGAATCATTCCCTGGCTCCGAGAATGTGTCTCGTAACCAGCCCATCTCGATCCGACCTCTGTAAATATTATCTGGAATCGAACCCAAAAGATCGTAGCATACGGCTCCTCAATCAGTAGATTGAACGGACCCGGTGAGTGCGGACCCATCCACCGGCAATCCCAATTGTAACTGCACGTCCTCCAAAGTGATGGTACACTCCCTGCATAGAAGATGGAATGTGTACGTCTCGAGTCTCCACCTCTCTATTAAAGTGCCGATGAGTTTCGGGTCCAACTTGCACCCCCGGCCTATATTGGCCACGTGCCAAAAACCCGCTTCCCTCAAGTAATTTTCTATCAACGGTGATGAAAAACCAAACATATTACGAATATAACATTGTAACACCCGATCTACAGACTGTTATAAAAAATTATAAAATAAAAATTAATTAAAATTACATAAATGAAAAAGATATTAAATAATATTCAAAAATTAAAATTAACCCTTACCATTTTCATTTGTTCGACGGAGATATGTTTATGATCGAGACAAATTAATTTCCCGGTCATTGCTAATATGATAAAATATTTTTGAAATTTTGAAAAAAATAATACTAATTTAAAAAAATTAAAGGAAATAATTTAATTAAAGAGAGCTTTGAGAAATTTAGGAAGAAATTTGAGAGATTTTTTGATAAATTTGAAAGAAATGTTGTGTGAAGAAAATAGAAGGGGGTTATATATATATTTTTTGACTGTTAGACCCCCCAACAATCGAATTTTAAAATGACTGTCGAGAAAAAAATACGGAGCAAATCGCGTCCCTGAGGGAGCAATTTTGCCATGTCAGCGTGTTTTGTGCAGACATGGCAAAATTGCTCCCTCAGGGACGCGATTTGCTAAAATTTCACCCAAAAACACTCCTACGTGGACGCATTTTGCATATTTCGACCCTTTCCGACAAATAATGAAATTATTAGCCCATTTTCATAAATAAAATTAGAAATGGACCTTTATTGGTAAAATGGTCATTACCTCATCTATAGTCATTTTATTCTTTAATTTTAACAAAAGCTGGTATTTATTAATAACTTGCCTTATTTACTGAATGTTCACTTTCTCTAAAAATAATATGGGTTGAAATTATAATGGTATAAAAATAAATAGAAAATATAAAGCTGTAACTTTAATAAGAATTAAAATGAAAATCAAACTTTAAAAAAATCAATACATTCAAAATCACATTTAAATAATTTAATAGCAAATAACATTTCATCACAATATTGTAACAAAGCATTTTAAATAGAAAATATTTTTAAAGAAATACAAAATATTGAATTGAACACAAAATAAAAAAATTAAATATGTAACTAAATTAATTGAATTAAAATAAATTTAATTGTAAATATTATTTTATATACAAATTTAAAGTATAAATAAAATTAAGCTAAAAATAAAAATAATATTTAAAATTCAATAAAAAAAACTGAAGGAAAACAATGAGAAAACAGAACTTGAGAGAATAATGGACGATTTTTGAAAATGTATACCATATAGAGAAATCTTCAAATTAGCATAAATTTTGAACTTCCAACAAAAATAAACTAATATGTATAACAATTATATTTCTTGCACTTAGTGATATTCGAATAAAATTTCAAAATTTCTCACACAACAACTGATTAATGTGATAATCTTAACTCAATGTTCCATGTAAATTCCCAAATCCCGCTGTTGTCCAGCAATTTAGACTCTACCGGTATTATGTAGGAGAAACAATGTAGCTCCTTATCGATCTCCTTATCTATCATTTCCATAAAAGACCATGTCAGTGTCATTAGCCGGTAAGGTGCATATCTTTTTGTAGTGAACTTGAACCAGAGGATTTCTACCTTGACAAAATAATTTGCATTATCAAATTATTTGATGGTAGCTTTGATCCTATATCATTTAATATTTAAACATGTCAGTGAAATGATTTAGAATAACTTAATATCAAATTAAACACAATACAGTAATATACATTTATTGAACGAATTTTAATCAATAATAAAAAATAAAAGCATAACCTCAAATACAACAATATACCTCTATCTCTATAGGGGATAAATCCGATTAAACAATGAACAAAGTGAAGAAAATAAAAATCGAAAAGATCAAACACATAAATTTTACGTGAAAAAATCCATCAAAAGAAGATAAAAACCATGGGCAAAAAGAGGTTTCACAATAATAAATGAGAGTACAAAAAGAAGGAGAGAATTAAAAGAAAAACCCGAAGCACAAATAGAAAAACCCTTCAAAAACAAAGAAAAAAATTCTCTCAATCTAAATATTTCTGTTGTGTAAAACCTAGAGTAATTAAGGCCTATTTATAGGCTGAAATTCATAGTTTATATGACTATAACTCTAGGTAACTTAGAGTTTAAGTGAGAAACTAAAAACAGAGTTTAACTAGGAGAAGAAAAGCCAAAATAAATTTTGGTCAAAATAAGTGACATTCTCCTACAAATCTCCACATTGACTCATATTTGGCCCAACTCCCTTGTCGAGCCCTGTTACGGGCTTAATTGATTTTTTGTCGAATACTTACCAAGTTCCAGCAAAGCTCGAACTTTGAAACTAGAAGGCTCTTTGTTAACATGTCTACCAAATTGTGTTTTGTGCTAATTTTAAGAATCTGAATATCCCCATGAATGATCACCTCTTTAACAAAATGATAACGAATGTCTATGTGCTTTGTTCTCTCATAATGCATTTGATCTTTGGTGAGATGTATGTCACTTTGACTATCACAATAATGATAGTTGCCCCTTTTTCACTGAACAGGCCCCTTAACCAAATTACTTCTTTTATTGCTTCTATAATTGCCATGTATTCTGCTCCAGTAGTCAACAAAGCCACTATAGATTGAAGTGTCGCTTTCCAACTAATGGCACAACTCAAAAAAGTAAATAGGTAACCAGTGAGAGACCTTTTTTTATCTAAGTCTCTTGTATAATCAGAATCAACATATCCAGGTAGACCTTTTTGAGTTCTTCCAAACTCTAAGCACATGTTAGAAGTACCCCGTAAATATATAAAAATCCACTTAATTGCATGCCAATGTAACTTACCAAGATTGGCCATGTATCGACTAACAACACTAATAACATGTGAAATATCGGGACGAGTGCATACCATTGCATACATCAAACTTCCAACTGTGCTTGAATAAGGAACTTTTGACATGTACCTTTCATCTTTTTCATTATGTGGGAAATCTGAAATTGAGAGTTTAAAGTGTGCAACTAAAAGAGTACCTACCACTTTTGCATCTTGCATTTCAAACCGCTTAAGGGTCTTCTTGATGTACCTTTGTTGTGATAAAAACAATTTCCCGAAATGTCTCTCTCAAAATTTCCATCCCAAAATTTTCTTTGCTGCACATAAATCATTCATCTCAAACTTAGAGTTAAGCATGGTTTTAAGACAATTAATTTCAGATGGATTCTTAGCCATAATTAACATATCATCAACATAAAGTAGCAAATATATAAAAGAATCATCATCAAGACATTATAGATAAACACAATTGTCATACTTACTTCGAGAAAAACCAATACTCAACATGAATGAGTCAAGCTCTTTATACCATTGTCAAAGAGATTGCTTCAAACCGTACAAAGACTTTTGTAAGAGACAAACATGGTCTTCTTTACCTTCAAATTTGAAACCTTCAGGTTGTTGCATGTAGATATCCTCCTCAAGATCACCGTGAAGGAAAACGATCTTTACATCTAACTGCTTTAACTCAAGATTGTTTGATGCAACAAGATCCAAAAGCTCCCGAATGGACGTATGTTTAACAATGGAATTGTCTCATAATAACATGAAGGATCGGCTGAATCAATGCTCTCGGCAACACTTAGAGTATAAGCCACTAGGTTTCCTTCACAATATTTCTGTGGTGGTTGGATTTCTTTCCTTTTCCTGTCACGAGCCAACTTAAAATTAGTTAACTGAGATGGTGAGGATACTTAAGGGTCGGATGGAGCCTCAAACATATCCAAAATAACTTAAAACTTGTAAGAATTAGAATTTTGTCGTGTCGTCGCGATGTCGTGTGACTCTTTGTTAAGACGAGACCTTTGTTCGTCACGTCATTGCGACATTGGGTATTTACTCATTGAGATGTCGCCTCCTATTTTGCATTTTGAATCCACCTTGCTTGAGACACTCTGATTTGTTGTGTCTTTAAAAGTAAAAGTCCCCTTTTCTGATTGAAACATGACAGATTCATCAAACGTAACATCTCTGCTAACAATTATTTTGTCAGATTCTAAACACCACAACTTAAAACCTTTTGTACCAGTAGGGTATCCCGAAAAGATATATTTAACAATCCTTGGTTCGAGCTTTCCCTGGCTAACTTTATCATAAGCAAGACAACCAAAAATTCTAATATTAGAATAATTGGGAGGATTACCTGGCCATCTCCTTTGGAACTTTATCATTCAATGCTCGATGAGGAGATCGATTTACTAAATAACTTGCCAAGTTTACGGCTTCAACCCAAAATTCCTTCCCTAAGCCTGCATTAGAAATCATGCATCGAGCCTTTTCTAGCAAGGTTTTGTTCATTCATTCTGCAATTCCATTCTGTTGCGAAGTTCCAACAATAGTTTGATGTATTTCAATTTCTTCTTATTTGCATAAATCATTAAACTCTAACGAACAGAACTCAAGACCATTATTCGTTCTGAACCACTTCATAAATTTTCCAGTTTTTTTTTCTAACAGTGTCTTTCTTTGTTTGAAGATTTCGAAGACTTCGTTTTTCTATTTCAAGAAATAAACTCAAACTTTTTTGGAATGGTTATCAATAAAATTTAGGAAATATTTATTACCTCCTTTTGAGATGTTAGAAGATGGACCTCATAAATCAAAATGAATATAATCTAGAGTCTCTTTTGTTTTGTGCACTGTTGAATCAAAATTCACTTAGGTTTGTTTCCTGAAAATGCACTGCTTGCATAAACCTAACTTACCAACTCTAGTATCTTTGAGAAGACATCTATTGCACAATACTACCAGACCTTTCTCACTCATATGACCCAGTTACATGTGCCAAAGTTTGGTTGAATCAAAATCAGTGGAGAAAGATTCACATCGTGTTGTCGCGACATGGTGGCGATTTCAGCTTTTCTTTGGTAATCGCAACTGCACCAGTAACTGTTGACCCTTGCAAAATGTATAGGCTACCTTTTTTCTGTCCTCTCATTACAATAAGAGCCCTACAAGAAACTTTTAAGCCATTTGACTCAATGACTATCCTCCAACCGTTAGAATCCAAAATTTCCAATGAGATAAGATTTTTCTTTAAATCAGGAACATACCTGACATCTGACAGTATCCGAATAATTTTGTCATACGTCCTAATTTTTACTGTTCCAATTTTGGATATTTTACATTGAGAGTTATTCCCCATCAGCAAAACTCCACCTTCAACTGAACTGTACGTGGAGAACTAGTCCCTATTGGGACACATGTGATGGGAGCACCCTGAATCTAAGATATATTTGAAAGTAAGATGAGAGCTTTCGTTTGTTGACACCAACAATAAATCATCACATTTGTCCTTGACTATACTAGCATCAACAACTTCGGCTTTCTGCTTATCTTTCTCGTCATTTTCGGCATCCCTTTTGATTTTATTTTGAAGTTTTCAACATTTTGCCTTAACGTCGCCCACCTTTTTACAATAGCCACAATATTTGTCACGATTTCTAGATTTGGACCTTACTTTAGACTTGTTTCGATCTGTCTTTCTAGTTTGTTGTCCGCCTCTTGCAACTACAACTGATGCTTGCCCGTCTGATTTTTTGTTTGAGTCTAACTCATTGTCAAGTTTATCCTTACTCAGAAGATTCCCCTTCACATCATCGAATGAAAGATGATCTCTCTCATAAATCAGGATTTTCCTAAAAGTTTTATAAGAAGAGGGTAAAGAGCATAACAACATAGCTTGATCCTTATCACTAATCTTTGCTTCGAGATTCTTTAAGTCATTAAGAAGGGTAACAAACTCGCTAATATGAGTTCTGATGGACTCACCTTCGGCTATTCTAAACCTGTAGAATCGTTTTAAGACTAACATGTTGGCTAGAGATTTCGTCATAAGCTTCTAGTTTCTTCCATAACACATACGCTATTTTATCCTTCAAAACTTTCTATAACACATTATTCGTGAGGTATAATTGAATAGTGGATAGAGCCTTTTCATCGAGCTCTTCCCATTCTGACTGATCCATATCTGCAGGCTTTTTCCCTGTAATGACCCTTTTCAGACCGTTCTGAACCATTATTGTTGTCATCTGAACTTGCCACAAACTGAAATTTTTAATTCTGTTGAACGTCTCAATATCGAACCTTGATGTTGCCATCTCTGAACGAGTTGGCTACAAAAATTTAACTAGCTCTGATACTAGTTTGTAGGGGATAAACTCGATTAAACAATGAACAAATTGAAAAAAATAAGAATAAAAAAGATTGAATACGCAAATTTTACGTGGAAAAACTTCTCAAAAGAGGATAAAAACTCATGGGCAAAAGGAGATTTCACTATAATAAATGAGAGTACAAAAAGATAGAGAGAATTAAAAGAAAAACCCAGAGGCCTACAAGAAAAACCCTTCGAAAACAAAGAAAAAATTCTCTCAATCTAAATATTTTGTTGTGTAAAACCTAGAATAACTAAGACATATTTATAGATTGAAATTCGTAGCATATATGACTACAACAACTCTAGGTTAATTAGAGTTTAAGCGGAAAACTAAAAACAGAGTTTAACTAGAAAAAAAATCAAAATAAATTTTGGTTAAAATAAGAGGCATTCTCCCACCATCTCTATAGAATTGAATTGAATTTTATTATTATTAGACTCACCAGATCACAATCTGACTATACCATCAATAACAACCAGATACTCTAGCCTCAACTTGTTAATAGCTCCATGGCATCAAGAAACTCACCTAAATTGGAACATTACTATTTGTTAAATGTCTAAAATGTTTAGAAATCTCTTTTAAACTTCCAAACCACCTTTATTTTGATTAGGTACTAAAAATAATACATATATACATTCACTTTTAGCTAAGAAATAAAAAAATTATTTTGATAAAGAAAATAAAAAATCAAACCAAAATTTGATAAGAACAATAAATTTGAGATTGAACCAATTAATCATGAACATTCTGTACTTTCTTCATCTTTTAATCTCCAATAATTTTATCAATTGTTACTCATTCGAAAAGAGAAGCATTCGCGATCTTCTTCATTTCTTGCATATAACTCATGGACTGGAATGTAATATGAGATAAAAATACTCTATTAACAAAATTCACATAATAAAGATTTGAGAAGTCCAATATATCTTCAATTAATCTCTACTACAATTCAAAAATTGAAAATGAAAATACAAATAAAACCATAAAAATTCCAGGATAAAATGTAACTTAAAATGAAAAGAAGGATAAAGATGATATAATAAATAAATGTGAACAATAATATTTAATAATTAGGAAGCTGAAAAGTTTGACAACAATTTTATTATTAAATATCATATATATAACCGTTTCTTAATTAAATTAATTATTATTAATTATAAACAAATAATTTGTAAATATAGGGAGTGACAATAAACAATAAAAATAATCGATGAAAATTTAAAAATTTTAAAAAATTCAAGAGAGAAGAAGTATGTATATATATATATAGAAGTTTAAAGTAATTGGTAAAATAAAATAAAAAGTTAAGAGGAAAGAGAAAGAATTACTTGAAATATTATCATAATTAATTTAATTTAGAAGAGTGAAGAGATATAAAAGAGTTAATAAATAATAGGTAAAGGTAGTATATATTATTAAATGATAATACACAATAATATATAGTTCATCTTTATTAACCTTGTATAATTAATTAAAAACGAAGCTAATTTTATATAGAAATACAAAATTAAATTAAAAGGACGATTTTAACCTTATTTATTCTAACTACTCTCAAAGAGCCGGTTTTATTATATATATAGATTAGAGACATATGTATACGAGTAATGTCATTACATTTGTACATAGGTTGATTCTATTGAATCAATTCTTATACTATTAATTCATAATACATTGGATTATATTAGGGATCAACACGATTAAGCAACGAATAAGTAAAAGGAAGAAATTGAGAAATTAAACACACAAACTTAACGTGGAAAAACCCCTTCAAAGAGGATAAAAAACCACGGGTAAAGATAATTTTACTATAATGGCAAAAGAACAAAGAGTATAAAAGATGGAGATAAAAACTAAAGCCCAAAAACCCGAAAACAAAGAACCCTCAAAACGTAAACACAAAATTCTCTAAATGTGTTATGAGTTCTAATCTCTAATAGGTGTTTTTTCTAAGGTTGTAAAAGAGCATATTTATAGGCTAAATTCATAGCTCAAATAATAAAAAAATAATCTAGACTAATCAGAGTTTGATTGAAATAAATAAACATAGTTTAATTGGAAGATTATTTCTCAAATTTAATTGAAATACAAGTCATACTCAACAAATATCCACTTTGACTCATATTTGCACAACGCCATCTTTGCCAAAGCCCACCACGGGCCTATCTTGAATTATGCAAGGAATTAACTGAGTCAAATCTATGCTTAGAAACTGGAAGACTTCTTGCCTTCGACCTCTACACTGCCAAATCAAAACTGACCCGGGTTTGATTTTCGCGAACACAGAGCCCTAAATTTTCAAAACCTGCATCCAAAAGAGAACCTCTCTTCAATGAAACAATCATGCATCTTTCCCTCATATGAACAAGTTTCCTCCGCTCTAAACGAGTTGACTTTGACTCCGTAACGGGCAAGGGACGTCCGATTTCACCGGTCACTGTAGAACCTTCCAGAATATAAAGACTGCCGGTCTTTTTACCTTTTAATAAAACGAGAGCTCCACAAGATACCTTATTGCCACTCTGGTCGATGTTGATTATGCATCCTCTCGAGTCTAAAATACTCAAGGAGATGAGATTCTTTCATAAATCAAGTACATACCTGACATCTGAGAGTGTCCTAATCGTCTTATCGTGCATCCTAATTTTAACAATACCAATACCAATTACCTTACTGGATGAATTGTTTCTCATGCGTACAACTCCACCTTCAACCGAATTGTATGTGGAGAACCATTCTTTATTGGGACACATGTGGAAAGATCATCTCGAATCTAGGATCCACTCGGACGTAAGCTTGGAGTTATTTTTCGTTAACACTAACAAGAAATCATCATCGCTTTCATCAACCAAATTATCACCAGCTGCATCTTCCTCATTACTCTCAGTAGCTCTTTTATTTCGTAGTTTATAACAATCTACTTTGACTTGACCTAACTTTTTACAATAGCGACACCTTTTGTCTCGCTTCTTTGATGCTACCAAAACGGAAGCTTGCCTATCTGCCTTGCTATCCGAACCAAACTTATTGTCGAGTTTGTCTCTACTCAACAAATGACTCTGAACATCTTCGAACGAGAGTTTGTCTTTGCCATAAATCAGGGTCTCCTTAAAAGACTTGTATGAAGGGGGTAAAGAGCACAACAATAGCATAGCCTAATCTTCATTGTCGAAACCTCCTTTTTAAATTTAAAAAAATGGGGATCCACTTTGAAAATGAAAATGGAAGTCGCCACCGATCCTTTATTGAGGTGTGATCGGATCACTTTGAAAATAATTTTAGGTCTGCGAATTTTGAGAAAACAGGTTCAGGAGTCGGTTACGCGCGAGGAAGGGTTAGCACCCTCGTGACGCCCAAAATTG
The DNA here is from genome assembly GCF_025698545.1 of Gossypium raimondii. Taxonomy (NCBI): domain Eukaryota; kingdom Viridiplantae; phylum Streptophyta; class Magnoliopsida; order Malvales; family Malvaceae; genus Gossypium; species Gossypium raimondii. Next base: position 26,380,548 of record NC_068571.1, on the reverse strand, counting down.
GTACCGAATTGATTGTTTAATGTTTTAATGTCGGGAAATTTGAAAGGATTTTAAAATACGATCCTTTGAAAAGAAAATTTGAATAAACTGAATTGAATAGCAAGATGTACTCATTTTGAAGAAATAAATTGCCACACTCAGTGAGTTAGAGTGCAACAATTCATTCGTCAAAATTAAGCATGTCTTTTTGTTTTCAAATTCATGCATTTTGAAAAGATTGTTCAATCATTTAAGTCGAACGAGAAAGTCAGAATCCAGTAAGTTAGGTTTCAATTTCTCGAAGTTCTTAAACATCAAGCAGTGCCTTTATTTTTTTTAAAAAAAAAGGATAACAGAATATCACATCCAGTAAGTTAGGATCCGACATTTTGTAATCCTAAATGCTTAGTTTTAAAATTGAATGGTTTTAACAAATTGAACACTTGATTATCTAAATTCGTCGAGAAGAATCGAAGCCTAGTAAGTTAAGGCACGGTTCTTTCGAGAACTTATGAACATCGACCTTTTAGGAATTAAGTAAGAAAACAACTATAGTGCCTTCATAAAATACAATTCTCGCAAAAGGAACGTGATTGGATAACAACACATACAATGTAAAATATGAAATACAATTAAAATTTAAACTAAAAACAATTAAGTAAGTATTATGTAAATACCAACATTGACTTTAATCATATTATACAACCTTAAATACTAATAAATAAACAACCAATAAATCAAATAAAAGTTTAAGCGACAAAATGTTTATATTTAAAAACTGTAAAATAATTCAAAGTTAATACTATGTTTTATTACGAAAATATGATTTAAGTTATATTCTAAGATACATTATTTAAAGATATAAAGTAACAAAAAAACAATAGAACCAATAATAATATCAAATTTGAAAATAAAGTATACAATAGAAATTTTGAAATAATATTTAAAAATTTAAAACATATTAAAATAATAATTTGAAAGAATTTAGGTATTATTTCTAAAAATATATACTAAAAACAAATTGAAAATAATATTAAGCTGAATATTAAAATAATATTAAAAACAATAAACATAAAAATGATTTATTTATGAACTTTTGAAATCAAAATTAAGTATGAAAAGCATTTTTGAAATTAAAACAATAATCAATAAATTTTAAATCGAAGCTTAAATAAAATTAGAATAATAATAGAAGAAAATAAGATTAAATAAAAAATACAATGAACTCCAAATATTAGTGCATAATGAATTTAAAACATAAAATACAAGCTAAAATAATAATTTACTACGTTTTAAATCATAATAAATTTAAACACTATTGAAAATAAATATGGTATTAAGTTTTAAGATGAAAATATGATTAATTCGTGTTTAAAATATTATTGAATTAAAAGAAACCTAATTCGTACTAAAATGAAATCCATTTCAATCTTGAAGGACTCAATCAGCAATTTCACGCAAACATTGGAATAACAGCAATCAAATGTAAAACGGCACCGCTCGATTTTGGACTAAAATGAACATAGAATAAAAGATATGGTATAAATTAAAAATACTGAAAGAAATCGGATTGAAATCATGCAAAAAAATGGAGGGCCCATTGCATAAATAGACCATTGAACAAAATTGCGCAGATCCTTCCCCGGGTCGGGTCACCGCTCGGATCGGGTCACCAAAACGACGCCGTTTCGGAGCCATCGCATTGACTCCAAACGGCCGCGTTTCATTTTCGTACTTAAAGGCCAAAACCCTAAATCTAATTTAAAAACCTAAGAAACTCTAAGGGTCCTACGTCGCTTTGGCGAATCGCCACTCTCCAGGAACCTCCGATTCCCACTTCCACTCCGATGACTGTGGAGAGAGCACGAATCTGGTTTCCAAGTACGCTCCTCTTCTCTCTGATCTCCCTCTTTTTCTTTTCTTATTCTGTATATATGCTTTTATGTATATGGTTAATAGCAAAGCAGCAAAAAAAGAAAAGCAATCGGAAAAGAAAATAGAACCGAATCCAAAAAAGGAAAACCTTTTCTTTTGTATTGATTTTTGTTGATATAGTATGTATGAGGGTTTACAAACTCTGAAAAATGGCTTTATAGCCGAAAGTAAAAATGAAAAATTACAAAAATGTATTTTTCTTTTTTTTTCTATTTTTTTGCTGCCTATTTCTGCCCTTTTCTTTTTTGTTGCCATGTTTTGTTGCTCGTTTGCTTGTCTTTTGCAGGTACATGGTCGTACAGAGGCTCGGGCGCACGCGTACGGAGGTGGTGGACGTGGCGTGTATGGAGGCCAGCTGGGGGAGACGACGCAGACGGAGGTGCAAAGACGCTGCAGAAGAGGCCCCAGGTTCGACAATGGTGTTCTTTGTTCTTTGAAGGCTAGGGTTTCGGGGTTTCGGGAATGCTTTGGGCCAGGTTGGGCCGAATTTGGTTTTGGGTTGGGGTTTTAATATTTGGATCTGGTGTTGGGTAATTTAAATGAGCCAAAATAATTTTGTTTTGGGTTGAATTTGTAAAGAAACTGGACATTTATTATTATTTATATTATATATATTTTTTATATTTTGGTTTTAAAACTTGGGCTCGGGCTGGGCAAAATTTGGGTATTACATTCATCATCAACCTGAACCTCAACGTTCTTTAAATCATTTAAAATAGTAATGAATTGACTGATGTAATCTCTAAGAAGCTCACCTTCGTTCATGCGAAACGTAAATATACATTGTTTCAACATTAAACGGCTAGCTAGAGACTTAGTCGCATAAAGAGTTTCTAACCTTTTCCATAAGGCGGATGAGGTCTTCTCCATCAATACCTCCTACAATACCGTATTTGCAAGGCACAACTAGATTACAGACAATGCCTTTTCATCAAACTCTTCACATTCTGTTTGATTTAGATTCTCAGGCTTTTTCTTGATAACAACCTTTTTCAGGCTGGTTTGAACTAGAATTGCCATAATTCGAACTTGCCACAAATTAAAATTTGTGACACCATCGAACTTCTCAATTTCAAATATTGTTACTGCCATCTTTGAACGAGATGATCTACGAAAATTGAACTAGTTCTGATACCACTTGTTAGGGATCAACCCGATTAAGCAACGAACAAGTAAAAAAATAACAGAAGAAATTTAGAAATTGAACACACAATTTTAACGTGGAAAAACCCTCCAAAAAGGATTAAAAACCACGGGCAAAAATAATTTTACTATAATGGAAAAAGAACGAAGAGTACAAAAGATAGAGATAAAAACTAAACCCCAAAAACTCGAAAACAAAGAACCCTTAAACCGTAAACACAAAATTCTCTAAAAGTGTTATGAGTTCTAATATCTAATGGGTGTTTTTTCTAAGGTTGTAAAAGAGCCTATTTATAGGCTAAATTCATAGGTCAAAAAATAATAAAATAATCTAGACATTAGAGTTTGATTTAAACAAATAAACAGAGTTTAATTGGAAGATTATTTCTCAAATTTGACTGAAATAGAGTCATACTCAGCAGATTATGTTCATAATTAGTAAAATATGTATATCTGAGTAATGTTATTGCATTCATACATATAAGTCGTTCAATTTGATCAATAATTGAACAATTAATTGTATAATTCAATTGATTACGTTCGTAATTAGAGATAAGCATATACGAGTAATGCCATTACATTTGTACATAAAAGATTCAATTAGATCAATGATAGTATTTATCAATTGTATAATTCATTCGATCAGGTTCATAATTAAAGTCATGTGTTTACGAGTAATGTCATTATATTTGTACATAGATTGATTCAATTGGATCAATGATCGTACTTACCAATTGTATAATTCCTCCAATTACGTTCATAATAAAAGTTGCGCGTTGATGAGTCCTCATCATATTTGGGGTATATCTTGCTTAGATTTGCTTAGTTTCTTGAGTATTTCTATATATTTTAGGTTCATTTTAGTTGATTTATTTTTTTTGCTTGCATTGTAAATATTGTGTGGTTTTAGTGTTTTTCATGCATTTAGTTTCAATAAATTATTTCATGTGGAATTTGCAGGTAAAAAGATTTAGGAAGAAGATGTCAATACATAAAACCATGAGATTAAATGCACTAAGCCTAAAATTGAACCAAGATGATGAGTGACAGTCCAATGCTCAAAGATTCAAAATTTTTAATTTGGACACATTCAATAAAATTGAACCAAGATGATGAGTGACAGTCCAATGCTCAAAGATTCAAAATTTTTAATTTGGACACATTCAAAACTTCTAGCCGGAACACTTCTTAGTGTTTCGATCATTTCTCGACCTCCAAGACCCTAATTTGGGTGTATTTTATATCGTCGGAAACGAAATTTGAAGATCTATTCAAATATTGGAACACAAATGCCAAAATGAATCAGAAAGAAATCCAAAAGTAAAGAGACAGTCACAAGTTTCACATTGATGGAAAATTTTGATGCATTTTCGTGTTTGGGTCATATTTCGTACCATACTTGGAGTTTGGAGCTGAAATTTCTACAGTGAATATACAAGATGTAGATCTTCAATCAAATTTCTTGAAATTTTCCCATTGGGACTCGTTAACTTGGACAAAAGAATTCATCAAATAATATGTGAAAATGACTCTAAAAGATGACAAAGAAGTAGGCCTAGCAATTTATTACTAGCAAGTCATTTGCATTTTCATTTTCCTCTTCTCAAACCTCTATAAATAGCCTTTAGTTTCAGAATAGGAGACATCTTAGAGTTGAGATCAAGACCACTTTCTTGTTAGTGTTTATTTTTTTTTCTTTATCCTTGTAAAATTTCAAGTTTCTTATATCTAATGCCTTTTTCATATAAGTTTTAGTTATTTAATTTTGTTACCTTATTCTAAGTTTTCAATGCTGTGATGAAAGAGTGAAACTCTATAGAAAATATTAAGGTAAACTCCATACTTATCATTTGAGCTAAAATTAATTATCAATCACTTGTCAAAATCATGCTTGTAAAGTAAGATTTTTATTTATTATAGGCAATAGATGATACAATGAATGCTTGGATAAATTAACATTGATTTGTTATAGACATATAAAATTGACATAATAAATATTTGGAATAATATTTATTAGTTTTGAAGTTATCAAGTGATTATAATACCATATGTTATACTTTTGGACTGAAATTAAACAGTTGACCTTTCATATTGCACCATCCTTTGCTTATGGACTCATTTGCTAGACTCTTAGACTTATTAGACAATCATATTGGACACTCCTTTGATGGACATACCTTTGCTTATGGATTAATATGCTTAATTATTGAACGTAAATTGCTAGATTATCTAATTGAAACCTTATTTTGTGTGGTTCTAATTGAGTAATAACATTGAGTACTAAAATTTAATCTTAATATGACACAAAGAGTGAATCCTTTAACCTCAGCATATTTTCTTCCGGATATTTGTTTTTTAATATCTTCCATTGATTTTTATTTTTATTTCTAGTGTTTATTGCTCCTACTTTCATTTTCAACACTCGTTTCAAAGTTAACTGTTAAATATTTGTTCTAGCACAATACTACTTTCTTTAGAGTGCCCGTACATGAATACTTCCAAAGCTTGCACATACCTTCTTACTTGGTTGGCTCGCACATAACTACTTACATGGAGCTCGCATATCACGACTCGCACATACATTACAATACAACTCGCACATGCTTTACTACAAAAATACAGTTTCTATACAACTAAATTATAACATCAGTACGCACAAATGTTTCACAAAATTAGTCCGCACATACGCTATAATGCTAGTTCGCATATAATATTTTACATAACCAATAAGCACATACTTTGCATAGACTGTTCACACATAGAAATATACATAATCAGTACGTACACACTTTGCATAGACAGTTCACACATAGAACTTTACATAATCAGTACGCACACACTTTGCATAGATAGTTAACACATAAAACTTTACATAATCAGTTCACACACACTTTGCATGGATAGTTCACACATAAAACTTTACAAAATCATTATGCACACACTTTGCATGGACAATTCACGCATAGAACTTTACATAATCAGTATGCACATACTTTGCATAGACAGTTCACACATAGGACTTTACATAATCAATACGCACACACTTTGCATTGATAGTTATGTTGGATCTAGTACCTTAAGTGTAGTATTTTGGTATAAGTACACCTTTAATTTTTCGAACAGATTGATTAATAAAATTATTCATGAATTACATTAATACTTTGTATTATTGTTCTCAAATAATTTTTGTACACAAAGCAAAATGAAAGCAAATGTTTCTCAATGGTTGTTTAATGTTTAACTAATATTAAGTAGTATTACGTGATTGGATTGTAATACAGAAAGACAACTTATATTAGTAGACGATTATAATGTTGGATTTGGTGCCTTAAGTGTAGTATTTTTGTCTAAGTACACTTGTAATTATTTCGAACAGATTGATTAATAAAATTATTCATGAATTGCATCAATATTTTGTATATTTTCCTCACATGGTTTTTGCACGCAAAGCAAAATGGAAACAAATGTCGTTCACTGGTTGTCTAATGTTTAACTAATTAGTAAGCAGTATTACATGGTTGGTTCGTAATATAGAAAGACAACTTATATTAGTAAACAAACGTAAACATGTTATTAGTCTAATCGAAAATGAGTAAACCAATTGAAAGACTAATATGTCGTCTATCAAGTCTAATTAATGAGATGTTTTGTCTTGGGCATCTGAGCGGATGACTCCTAAAAGATAGAAACATAGATGTGACTGACTAGACAGGCAGTACATCAGATTTAATCCAAGTAGAATAGATCCTGAATCTGTTTATGGATTTATTCACTTGTGACGTTCATAGTGTGGCATACCTAAATCATGAGTGGATGGCGGACTATGTATGCGTGACTCGTACACTTTGATCTAAATAAAAGCCTGAGTTCAAATAGATAATGAACCAAAAGCTAGTGCGTTGGGTGTACGACTTCTATAGTATGTAGCATCATTCACAATAGTGGAATTCATAGCCCGAGATAAAGGCAAATGATATCCTTTCATAGGCATTACATGTTTGATGAAAAGTAAACATAGCCACGAGTCATTTGTCTTTGTGATGAATTACTTGATTATTGTTTGATAGTAATGGTTACCATAAGATAAAATAGAATCATATTGGGAGAACAAAATTATCCGAAAGAGATTAAAGATATCCTATAGACAAGGTCATTGGACGAGCACTGATCTAGTTGCTTTTGTAATGACATGTCATTGGGGAGAGCTCAATCACAATACTATAGTAGAATGACTTTGTCACTAAATGAGTTTATAATTAATAGGCAAAAAGCTAGAACTTAATTATAAATCATTTGAGCCCCAATTGCATATGTCCAATCAGTCCTTCTGCTAGTTTGTTGAAATCAGAAATGAATTGCATGTTGAATTAAATGAACAGAAATGGATAAAAATGGTAAAAGTAGATAAATGAAAAATATTTGGAAATAAATGTGGTTTTCTCCAAAATGAAAATGAAAATAAAAATGACCTAGAAATGAATTTATGATTTCCAAATTAAATAAAGTTCGAAAAAGGAAAAAAATCATTTGGTCATAGTGAATCCGTTGAATGTAAAATAAATAACTATATTTTTCATACATTCTTTTACGGTAAAGTCATCATGATTTTAATGAAATTAGAATTGAGTTAAGAAAATGATTTAATTTAGAAATTAATTTATTTGAATTATTTTAATATGTTTATTTTGGGAAATAGAGAAACAAATATCGGGTTGGATTGAATTATAAAGTATTTGGTTAAAAGTTTAGGAAGTACTTGTAATTGGATCCGATATGGGAAGGCCCAAAACCCCCTCATGTTTAAAGAGATGGACGGCAAACCCTAGTTTGTTTTTCTCTTTGAAATAAACTTCTACAATTTAACTAAGTTTTCACCTATTTTTCCTATAAATAGATGGCACTGATAAGGATAAATATAACATCCTGCCCGGTGAAATGTAGTACTCGAGTATTGTTAATTGAACTAAGGCTTATAGTGTGACTCCTAAGTAAGGAAATTGTTAGAAATTTATTAAGTAATTAAGGTCAACGAATGCGCCCTTGGGCAAAGCATTGACTAAAGCGAGCTCTGAGGTTTGGCAGACTCTTCGATAGAGTATACGTCGCCCTAGCGGATAGATGAAAATAGTGACTCCTATTGTTAAACCCCTAGTCTCATATTGTTCATTTGTGCGGTCTCTTTTCAATGTTGCTGGATATGGAATTCGAGGTTTGTATTCTCTAATCACCGACTTTTGCTTTTTCTTGCTTTCCTTAACCTCATCATTTTTCTCAATAGCTTCTAACTTCAGTTTCTGTTCAGGCTCGACTAACCATTCCATGCTTCGAATAGTGAATGCGTGGAGTTGCTCCCTTGGGTTAGTTTTAGTGTTGCTAGGTAAGCTACCTTGTGGTCTTTTCGAAGCTAATTTTGCAAGTTGTCCAATTTGATTTTCAAGCCATTGAATCGATGCTTACTGATTTTTCAAAGTTGTCTCAGTGTTTTGAAATCAAGTTTCTTACACCAAAATAAATTTGGCTAATATCTCTTCAAGGTTCAATTTCTTCTATTACTGATAAGGTTGTTGAAAACCCAGAGGGGGTTGTGACCTTTGATTTCCTTGACCACCCCAAGAGAAATTTGGATAGTTCCTCCAACCTGCATTACAGTTATTGCTATAAGGGTTATTTTAAAGTCTAGAATTGTTATCCATATAGTTGAATTGTTCATTCTCCATGCTTGAATTGAAGGGTAAACATTCTGGACTGATCATCCCCACTGCATTCGCATCGCATTGCATCACTGGGTTCACCTGCGTAGAAAAATTCAAACCATCAATTTTTTTATTCAATGCTTCTACTTGGCTTAACAACATAGCAACTGTATCTAGATTAAAAACACCGACTGCTTTCATCAGTTTTGTTCTCATGACTTTCCACTGATAGTTATTCAATGCCATCTCCTTAATAAACTCATAAGCTACCTCGGGTGTTTTATTATTCAGTGTTCCACCAGCTGCTGCATCAATTAATTGTCTAGTCAAGGGATTCAAACCATTATAGAAGGTTTGAACTTGCAACCATAAAGGTAACCCATGATGAGGACACTTTCTAAATAAATCCTTAAATCTCTCCCATGTATCATAAAGAGTTTCAATATCAAACTGAAGAAAAGAAGAGATGTCATTTCTCAATTTAACTGTTTTAGTGGTGGGAAATATTTTAACAAAAAATTTTCAGTCATCTGCACCCGAGTAGTGATAGAACCTCGTGGTAAAGACTTTAACCATTGTTTTGCATTGCTCCTCAATGAGAATGGGAACAACCATAAGCGTATGGCATCATCAAAAATGCCATTGATCTTGAAAGTGTCGCAAATCTCCAGAAAGTTAGCCAAATGAGTATTCTAATCTTCATCTTGCAAACCATCAAATTGTACATACTGCTATACCATCTGAATTGTGTTCAGCTTCAGTTCAAAATTGTTTGCAGCAATAGTCGGTCTCACAATACTCGATTCAGCCCTAATCAAAGTGGACTTGGTATAATCATACATAGTGCGAGGGGCAGGACGCTCAATGACTTGCTAATTATTTTGATTACCACCCATCTCTATAGTAGTATCATTTTCCTCGTGATCGTCTACTGTACTCTGTTGATTTTGCCTTGCTTCTCTAACCTCTCTACGATTTCTGCGAGTAGTTTTTTCAATCTCACTATAAAAAAATTTTAGTTCCAACGAGTTTCCTCTAGTCATAAACCAAAAGAACTTGTCAAAATCAAACAAACGAAAATATTAAAATATTAAAATAAAATTTTAAAAAATTAAATTAAAAAATGGCTAAATTAATAGAAAAAAATTTTTCCTAATATTTCAGTTCCTCGACAATGACGCTAAAAGCTTGATATCCACGAAACCAACTAAAAATACGGAAAAGGCAAGTGCACCTATCGGTAAATAGTATAGCTACGATAAGCAAAGATATTGTTCTTACGAGGAATAAAAGTATTAGTAATTACCGTCTTTCTATTATTTAACCAAATAATTGAGGTGATTGAATTAAATTTGATTAACTAAATTAATTAACTAAGAACTCAAAAAAGAACAAATCAGGAAAATAATTGAATAATAACCAAGAAGCAAAACAATACCCATGAAAGAATCCGCCTAGACTGCATCTATCACTATCAATCTGAATTAAACAATTTACTCACTTAATATCTTGATCCGTAGAAATCCCTAAATTATGCTAATATCTCTCTTCAAGACTAAAAGTAATTGATTCTAGGTTGATTAATTGAAATTTCTTTCTAATTAAAACTCATATTATCGCATTAACTCGATCTATGGATTCCCTTATTAGATTTTACTCTAATCTAGTAGATTTATGTCGTCCTATTTCTAGGATTGTATGCAACTCCACACAATTATGCTAAATCTACTCTTAAACATAATTTATTCATCATCCGAATTAAGTACATCAAACATGAATTAATAATCCATAAATATTAAATAAAAAATTAAGCATACATAACTAAGAACAAGATTCAAGTATTTATTACGTAAAACAGAAATCAAAAGACAAAATTCATCATAGGGTTCATCTCCCCTAGGTATTTAGAAAATTAGCTCATAATCACGAATAAAAACATCTCAAAATCAGTATAACCATAAGAAATAGAAAAACTCATAATAAACTTCAAAGAAATCAAAAGGAGATCTTCAATCTTGATAGAAATCTGCTTTAGAGTCGACTTCAATGGCATTTTCTGAGTTGTTTTCTTCAAAATCCTCTAACAGCTCCATTTCCTCTTCTTATATTTGGTATTTATAGGTCTTAAAATGCCCGAAAACCTAAAAATTACGTTTTTTTGAGTGTCTGAAGTACGAATCGTGAAATCCACACGGTTTGGCACATGGCCGTGTGTTAGCCTGTGTGGCTCACACGACCGTGTGTCCAACCCGTGTGGGAGGGCCCAGCCCGTGTGGCTCCTGAAATCTACTCCAATTATTTGATTTTCGCCCCATTTTCGTTCATTTTGCTCCCAAATTCTCTCCTAAGTATAGAAACATGAATTTAAAGGATAAGGAGCATAAAATTCATCATTTTGTATTGATTAATCACCCAAAAACGCATTAAGAACGAGATTAAAATATATTACTTTTGACACTTATCAGAGTGGGATCTCTCATGTATGCTATGGTTTACTCACGTCCAAATTTATCATATGCAGTTAGCAGATACATGGTGAATCCCGGTAAAGGACACTGTAAAGCAGTTCAGTGGATTTTCAGATACTTACGAGGTACTACTATTGTTTGCTTACAGTTTGGAAGAACTAGAGATGGAGTCATTCAGTATATTGATTCTGATTTTGTTGGAGACCTTGATAAAATAAATCTATCATAGGGTATGTCTTTATTATTGAGGGTTGCGCAATCACTTGGAAAATCACTTTGCAGATTACAGTTACTTTGTGTACTACTGAAGTAGAGTACATGGCGATTACTAAGGCTTGTAAAGAAGCTATTTGGTTAAAGTGTTTCTTTGGTGAACTCAGTAAAGACCTTTAGATCAATACAATATTTTGTGATAGCCAGAGTGCCATCTTCCTTATGAAGGATCAAATGTTTCATGAGAGAACAAAACACATTGATGTTCGGTATCATTTTGTGCATGATATTATTGCTCGTGGTGATATTGTTGTGAGAAAAGTTAATACCCATAATAATCTTGCAGATGCGATGACTAAGTCATTTTCTATAATCAAGTTTGAGCATTGCTTGGACTTGGTTGGTGTTCATTGTTGAAGAATACATTTTTAGGGGTTTTTGTGGAAAATGTGAAGAACTTGTTCGTTGAGAATTCGTGTCAAGGTGGAGATTGTTAAAGTTCGTGTGACCCGATCCTGTCACTTGTTGAAGAAATAAATACAGTGGCAAAATAAGGGGATCTATGGGGGCAAGAGGCCGAGTGCCGCACAAGTAGAATCCGTATAAGACTACACTTCTTTTATTTGATATTGATTAGAATAATGTTTTTTCTGCCTTTAAATAGATGTAGTCGAAACTCCTCTTGCATCATTTGTTTTTCAACATTAGTAAATTTCTTTTCCTTTGCCCGTGATTTTTTCCCGAAAGGGTTTTCATGTAAAATCCGTATGTTCTTATTTTGCGATCATTCCATTTTCATTATCAACATCTATAATTAAAACCATAATAAATAAAAATTACCTATAGTTTTGAGTCTCACAATTCTGAAAATTGGATAAAAAATCAACCTAAAGCTATTTAATGGAGGTCTTTAATAAGTAGCAAGTGAAATAAAAAAAAAAAGGGAAATTAAAAGGAAAATGGTGCAAAGCTGTGCAAGCAAAAAGAAAGAAAGAAAATTAAAACAACGGGGGAAAACAAATTGAATTCAGAATTCAAAGTACAGGGGGCACCTAGAGGTGATCATGGGTCGGGCCGAGTCGAGTTCGGGTCGGGCCCACACAAAATTTTAAGCCCAGTTTCTAGGCTCGGGCCCGGCCCGACCTAAAATATGGGCCTAAAAATTTGTCCAAGCCCATTCTGAGAGAAAATTGCTAAGCCCGAGCCCGGCCCGGCCCAACCCATATTAAATATATATATTTGATTAAAAATAAAAAATATATATTTGATTAAAAATAAGTAAAATATATATTTAATATATAATTTAGGCCGGGCTCGGGCCAAAAAATTTTTACCTGAGCCCGGCCTGTTTTCTAAACGGGCATAAATTTTTTGCTCAAACCCATATTTCGAGCCTATATTTTTACCCGAACCCTCCCATTTTTTGGACAGGTCGTCGGGCCGGGCCAGATAACCCAACCCATGATCAAACCCATATTTCGAGCCTATATTTTTACCCGAACCCTCCCATTTTTTGGACAGGTCGTCGGGCCGGGCCAGATAACCCAACCCATGATCACCTCTAAGTGCACCCCTCCCCACACATATATTTATAAATATATATTAAAACAACATATTATCGTTGAAATTAGGTTTTCAAATGCTGACTAGAGGTGTGCATGGGCCGGGTCGGGCCCGAAAAAAATTTCAGCCCGCTTACTAGGCCCGGGCCCGGCCCGGCCCGAAATATGGGCTTAATATGTTGCCCAAGCCCGGCCCGTGTAAAGAATATGAAGCTCGGGCCCGGCCCGGCCCGTTTATTTTATTATTATTATTTTGCTTAAAACTAATATTAAAATTAATTGTTATTAAAATTATATCAAATATCAAATTATTTTTTTTTGTATATAATGAAAAAAAATTAAAATAAGATTACTTATTTAAAGAACAAAATGCATAGCTTTCATGTTATCTATAAATTTTATGTTAGAATTGATGTAGTATTATATTCTAAGTTTTGATTCTTAATAAATAATGAACCTCATGTCCACTAGAGTTGTTTTAAAATTACCAACTAATTGAATTTAAATGTTATTTATTTGTATATAATTACACATTTGTGACATTTAGGTAACAATCAATTCTTAAAAAAGAGAATAAAAATAAAATGATTATACAAGTAATTAGGACTAGCAACATATTATCATTGGGCAATAAGTAGCATATTATCTATGCATAATAACATAATTAAATTAAATATTCATTATTGCTTTTAAGTGCAAAAAGTTCAGAAATTGAATGGAGAAGCAAAGCATACAAATATTTGCTCAACAAACTTTTTCTCTTTTGAATTAGATAGCAAACTCAAAACTTTCCTTCAAATCACATATACATATAGATAGCACATCCATAAGCATATTAAATCATATTAAATCAATTTTAGCTTTATCATTCACTAATTCTAGTCATTATATAAATCCCAATCTCTAATTTTGCTTCAAACTATCTTTGAGATAAGAACATAAATTAAACCCCACAAGTACACATACCTCCAAAGTCCAAAATGACTTTGGAAAATTAAGCAACAAACCATAATAATATTCATACATTAATCCACCAACATATTTAGATTCATAACAAAATATAAATTGTAAGCTAAATTAAATTTTAAACATTTAGAAAGAAAGTATCTTAAAAAACTACCGAAGAAACATCATCATCCTCATCGTCGTCATCGTCGTCATCGTCGTCATCGTCCTTTTTGCAACCAATTTCTAACATTAAATAAGAATAAATAATTAGATAATCAAATTGATGAAAAAATAATATAAAATTCGAACAATAAAATGAGAATAATAATTACCTGCTGAAAATCCCTTAGCTCGCATCCAATCATCCAAGCAAACAACGGCTTGAACCGTTTTTGGCTTAAGTGAACTCCTCAAAGGTGTGATAACTTTCTTACCCATGCTAAAAGCTGATTCGGAAGCTACAGTCGATATTGGAATTGCCAAAAGATCACGAGCCAATAACGAAAGCTCATTGTATCGAACTGAACTTTTTCCCTAATAATCTAAAACATCTATTTGACTATTCAACTCAAGCTCCGGTTCTTCCAAATAAATGTCCAACTGTGACTTCTCACTTCTAGTGCTAGATTCATTTAAATACCGTTTATAATCGTCACTCTCATCAAAATATCCCCCAAAATCAGCACTACTATCATTGTGTTCATCCAAACCAGAATCAATAGGATTTTTATCCGAAACATTAGAACTCCCAGCCAAAGAGGAAGACGTGGATTTGGATTTCTTAACATACTCATCAAACAAGAGTCTAAGATTGCTAAGAATGGTCTCAACAAAATCTGAAGCATGGTCACCATAGATTGTAGTAAAGCAATACTGCACATAATTCAACTTGTAACGAGGATCTAAAATTGCAGCACATGACAATATCAACGAATACTCATTAATACTTATTAAATTTCTCTTGCATTTGCTTAACCATTGGAGTTAAAAATGAATAAGGACCTTTAACTGTGTCAAGCAAGACCTTGTGAACCTTCCAAACTCCTCTAAAATAAAGATTAGCTGTTGGATAATTAGAACCAGAAAAAACACAAGTCACATCATAAAAGACTTTCAAAAATTTGCAAAGAATAGCAACATTTCTCCACTCCTCGTTAGAAAGTGCAAAAAATTGATAATCTTTATCCCGTTGGCCCCAATAATCTAGCACATCTTTATAGTAAAGAGAAGATTCAAGCATCAAATAAGTAGAATTCCATCTCACACACACATCTTGACGCAACTTTTTGGTCACATTCAAATGAAAACTTTTGTCGGCCACATCATAAAATCTTTTCCTACGAATTCTCGACTTTCTTATGTACCTAATTCCATTTCGAATCTTACCAACAACATCATCAGCAAGTTCCAAACCAGCTTTAACTATAAGATTCAATATATGTGCACAACATCTAACTTGAAAAAAAGCACCATCACACAAAATAGCTCGGTTTGCACGAAAACGATTTTTAAGACAAGAAACCATAACATCATTATAAGAAGCATTATCTAAAGTGATGCTAAAAATTTTCTTATCTATGCCCCATTGAGATAAACATAAAACAAGTTCATCCGCTATGTTCAAACCATCATACGGAGGAAATAAAGCTCTAAACCTTATGATTCTCTTTTGTAGCTTCCAATCTTTGTCAACCCAATGAGCAGTAACGCAAATATATTCATCATTAGTATGCTCCGAATTCCAATTATCAGAAGTTAGACAAATAAAACCAGGTGCTTTAGCCAACTCTTCTTTAACACGATCTCTCTCTTTTGCATAATACATTAGGACATCCCTAGCAGCTGTATATCTACTTATATTTTTAAAATTAGGACTAGCAATTCTCATCATGTATCTAAATCCCGGTTCTTCAACTGTCCTAAATGAATGCTTGCCACAAACAAGAAAAGTAGAAATAGCTTTACGACACTCATCAGCATCAAACTTGTAGTTTTTTATAGATGGAACACCTTCGGGTGATGGCTGAGTGGCTATGGTGTATTGAGTGATGTCCTTATTAACTTTTTTCAAACAACTATTTAGATGACGTCTTAAATGAGAGGTTCCACTAGAAGACTTAGCAGAGAAGATAGTCTTACAGTGATTACATTGTGCCTTCAATTCATTTTTGTTCTCGCATTCAAGCTTTGTCATTTCATCCCACACCTTTGAAGTGGTAGACTTTTGACGTTTGACAGCACTTTCGTACTCATTAAACCCATCGTCCACAGGTATAGGAGTGTTCGAACTAGCCATAGTCATAAAAATTTGAAGTCCTGAAATCCAAAAATAATCTTATTTATAAATCGGTTCTTGAATATATATACAAATATTTTATTAAATATACAAATAGGTTAAAACAAATAGGATGATGTAGCTTAGATGCATACTTTGAAGTTTGAACTCTTTAAATCCTTACTTTTATAATAGAATTTTAAATTAATAACTCTTTAAACTACTAATTAACTTGTGTTATAGTAACCCAAAAAAAAACTACTCATCCACTTAGATTAGATGCATACTTTTATAATATATAGAATTTTAATTTAGTAACTGTTTAAACTACTAAATACTAATTAACTTGTTGTTATATCAACAAAAAAAACACTTTGAACTCTTTAATTAACTTGTTGTTATATTAACTTCATCGTTATATTAATTTGTTATAAATATATAGAATTTTAAATTAATAACTCTTTAATTTGTTATAAATAATAAAATTGTACTTTGAAGTTTGAACTCTTTAAAATAATAAAAATTAATTTAATCTTTTAAAATTATAAATATATAATTTGTTATTAAATATTTTTTAATAAAATTCATCTAATATTTGAAACAATTTTAAGCTACCATCGTTATCTTTAAAATTAACTTGTATAAAGAAATTTTGAAATAATTTTAAAAATATCATGGTCTACAAATGAAAACTAGATAAAATAGTTTAACTTTGAAAGTTCGTTACCGTTATGTAGAGGAAAACATAAACAAAATTAAAATGCAAATAAAAAGGAATAAGAATTGAATGGAACAAAAACATTTATTAGATTTCAAATTTATATATAAACAATAGGCAAATTATTAAATATATAATATAAACCTAAACTAGAAAACATCCTTTGCGTTTAAACAATTGAGATAGTCATACTTATTCTATAAGCTAAATTACATATATACCAAAAAAGAAATTAATGAAATTCAAACTGCATAAATCCAATCCAAAATCTTAAATAGAAGTATCTGTATTTCTCAATCCCATTATTTTCCTACTAGTAGATACTAGATAAGCAAGTTTAGCTTATGGGGAAATCTGCTAATCTGCAAAATGTTGTACAAAGTAAAATAAAGGAAAATCAAATTAAACTAAATTGTAAAAAGAAAATGTAAATGAAAGCTTACGGGAAAGGAAGCTAAGGTAAGCCAAATTCTATTTCAATGTCGATTGTTTCTGCAATAAAACAAAGCAAAAAAAAAAGAATTAGACATGTACTCTCGGAGAAGATTAGTCATTTGGTTCTTATAAAAGCAAATAAATTAGACATAAAACAAAATATCACAAACGTGAAACTAATTTTTCATAGAAAGAAATTAGAATTCGCCCAAAGATTAGGTGTTACAGAACCAAAGTAGTGTACTTTTCACAATTTAGTTGTGCCTATCGTCATCATACTTTTTGTTACATCATACCATTTTCCTAATTTAGTTTCCCAAAGCGAACTAATCTTTTAATATGATCAAAAGGAAAAATAAAAGGATATCGATCATATTTTCCTTTTGCAACAATTTACGGTGGATCCTTGAATTAGAGCTGTAATATTTAATATGGATATCATCTTCTTTTGTTCACCAAATAATCCTACAGGTCATGCAGCTACAAGGAAGCAAAAACAAAAACAAATCTTTGGACAGCATAAAACATAAAGCATAAAAAATAATACATTCATAAGTTGCAGAAGAATCGAAGTGAAGAGAAGTAGAGAACAACAACAACGCTAGCGTCGTGGAACTGGAGCCTGGAGGTGGAGTCGTCGAGGACTGTACGCCGGAGGTGGGATGGTTGATCGGTGGAGGTGGAGGTGGGGTTTTTGATTTGGGGAAAAAAAGGAGGAGGGAAGGGAAGGGGTTAGGGATTTTGAAGTTTGAACGGGTGGGGGAAATGGGAAAGGTAAGCAGGTAAGGTAACTAATATTGTAAATGAAATAAAAAATAAAAATATATATATTAATTATAACAATGGGCCGGCCGGGCAAAAAAGTGGTGCGAGGTCTGCCCATATTTTAAACGGGCCTATTTTTTGCCCAAGCCCATATTTCGGGCCTATATTTTTACCCAAACCCTCCCATATTTCGGGCGGGCCGTCGGGCCGGGCCGGGCCGCCCGGCCCATGAACACCTCTAATGCTGACACATCAGCAGTCACTTTCTTTTTTTTTTCGTTGGGTTGATGGAAAAGAAAGGGAGAAAAAAAGCTATAATTATTCGTCAGTCCTTGTACTTTTTTAAGTTTTGGAATTGAAGTCCATTGCTTGCTTTCAATTTTAAGAATTGTCTCTCTACTTGTTTGATTGAAAAATTAAAGTCTAATTGATAACTAGCATTATTAATTGATTTTTATAAATTTAAATATAAATTATCAATTGAACTTTAATGTTTAAATCAAACCTTTGAATATTAAAATGCCGTATATTCAAAATTGAGATAAGTCAATAAAAATATTACCAATTGAATTTTAATTTCTACATCAATTATAGAAGAGTTGAATTTCTAAAATTAAAAGCAGAAGACTATATTTCAAAGTTTTAACAGTACATGGAACATAAAATAGCGAAGGAAACACTAACAAATGAGGAAGAGAGGTACCTGGTCAGAGATGAGTCGATCTACAGTGAATGAGCAACGGAAGAAGAATGGTCAAGAAACCCGAATTGAAGGAATTTTTCAAAAGGAAGAGATAAGGAAATGGTAACATGATTGAAGAAAGAACGTCTTTGGAGACTGTTATCTGCCAGACAGAAGTGACGATTCAGTATGAAAAGGAGAGACTTTAGTGCGTCCAGGCTGTCTGATATGACTGGGCAATTATGATAGGTGCATGTTTTTTTATTCTTTTTTAGGCAAGATTTTTATGGGTAAATTTTGTTTATCCACTTTTCGTTTTAGGGTGTTTTTCAACAAACTATTAAGCTCAATCATTTTGGGTATTCTTATGTTCCTCTATTTTTCTTTTTAATTCAAGCCCAGTTATACTTTTCAAAAAAAAAAATCATTCACATTATGTAGGTCCATTAAGGAGTAGATCGGAGCAGATCGACCTGCAAGTAAACGCATAGATTAACTCCATTAAATACATTATTTAAATTTTTATAAGAATTTATATTATAGTTCTAATATAAGTTCTTTTTGATATAATGTTTATAACCCCTCCCAAACTCACAAATAAAAAGATAATGCACTTCAATGTACTCGAACTCACGTTCTCTTATATTGGCAACAATACTGATGCCAATTGAGTGTTGACTCAATCGACTATCATATGTCAACCTTAAACCTATACGTGAGTCAACATTTAAACTAACCACCTTAAATATATTATTGAACATTATAATAAAAATTATCTCTTCATATAAATTTATTAAAATAAATATATATTATTTTAGGGAAAAAAACATGAGCACAAAGATACAATTTTTTTATTGCTTTCTTTTTTTTAATCTTTTTCTCTCTTTTTCAATTTAATTATGTTCCATGTACTGTTAAATCTTACTTGAAATCTTTAATCTAATATAGTATTAAAAGTTATAAAAAATACTAAGAGATAAAATAGTAGAAAATTAAAATATTGTCCTAATAAAAAATTGAAAATAATATTTTTACAAATAAATTCTAAAATAGAAGTTTTTAAAATATTTTTTACCCAAAATTTATATGACAACTGTGCCTTCAAATATTTTTAATTTTTTGGAGCTCAAAGTGAATTAATCTCCAAATTTACCAAAATTAATTAGAGACAGGAGATATGCAAAGTAAACTAGCCAAGCAGCTAACAATGGTTTAGAAAATTCATTTGAACGTCTTATTGTTAGAGTTCTGCGTTTGCAGGTTAGATTCAGGGTTTAAATCTTGTCACTGACCCATTAATGTACCAAAAAAGAAAAAGATACATACGTATGACATAAGAGATCGAAGTGATTAAAAACTTGAGACCCAGTTGGGCTCGGAGAACGGATATTTTGTATTTCAAAGGGAGTACACCAGAATTTGCATTTTTCAACACTGTAGCGTATATGAGAGGAAATGACAAGGGATATTATCAGATTGGACCAGTTGTCAAGGCTTCCCCTTTAAGGGAAGCTTTGTCCAGTGAAGCTCCAATGGCTTCCTTTAAATCCCTTTCTGTGACGTCTACATTATAAACAAAATACTTGGCCACAATCAAGAAGAAGATGAAGTTGAGGGAACCCATGGCAGCCAAGAAGGCATAATAATAGTCTAGGTGAGAGATGTTGAGATTGTCCAAGATCCACCCTGTATGTCCATTTGTCATAGTGATATTAGAAACTGTGGTCAAAATAGAACTGCCAAGGAAATGCCCAATCCCTAAGCTGCTAGTGAAATATGAGGTCCCAAGGCTTTTCATTCCATCCGGTGCTTGGTCATAGAAAAACTCTAGCTTTGCAACTTCCACGAGCGAATCGGCCACCCCCATCAAAGCAAACTGCGGTAGGAGTATGAATATGGTGAGAGGAACCGTGTCGTCTTTACCCACTATCTGATGCTCTCGTGCAACGCTCAGCCTCTTCCTTTCAGCAAAACAAGCGACGACCATTATGATGATCTGCAAAACAAGGCCAATTCCCATTCTTTGAAGCAATGTGATCCCTCTGGGATTCTTGGTGTAACGCCTCACTGTCGGGACGAAGATGCGGTCATATACGGGAATGCTGATCAACATAAAGATGGTAACGAATGCTGTGAGACAAGCCGCCGGGATTTCGAAGTGGGGTCCCATCCCACGATCAAGAGTGGTTCCTTGTTTGATAAACAATGTTCCCACCTGAGCTAAAAGGGTGCTTGGTATGAATGTTGCCGACAAAACGGGGATCATCTTTACCATCTGCTTGGTTTCTTCGACTTGGGTCACTGGACACAACATCCATGGTGAGTTTGACCCGCTCTTTACGGCTGCTTTGTCTAGGAATCTGCCCAGGAATGATAGCTAGTCAATCATAGCCAAGGTTAAAGAAAGATAGGGGGACATACGAAGTTGAAATAAATAAAATCAACCTTAATGAAGGGGTGTATTCAATTCTGAATTTCTTAGATTTTGTGTACTCTTCCAAGCTAAGCTCATGTAGCTCTTTGGGGTCGCTTGGAACAGGCACATTCCACTTCCTGACAGCAGCCACAAGCACTTGGAAAATCGTGGTTAAAGGGCTACCCAAGGCCAATTTGTGTCTGTAATGCGGGGTTCCCACCAAGAACACCAAAACAGAGACCAAGAGACCCGCTGTTGGTAGGCCATAGCCAAGGCTCCACCCCACAGTGTCTTGTATGTAGATCAAGAAAGTGTTGGAGAAGAGGGTGCCAAAGAAAATGCTAAACATCCACCAATTAAAAAAGGATAACTTTTGAACCCTTTCCTTCGGCTCGAAGTCATCAAACTGGTCTGCCCCCATAGTGGAAATGTTAGGCTTGGTTCCACCAGTTCCTATTGCGATAATGTATAGTGCACAATAGAATACGCCTTTCTGCAAATCTGAGGCTCTTTTGTTGCAGGCTTCTTCTTTGATCCCATGGCCACATGATGGAGGCCTCAAGGCAGGCACAGAAACTGCTAAGGTCACGAGTAACATTCCCTGTTTATTTCCATCGGTATTAAAATATACTTATTATCTTGATAAATACCCAAATTAAGAGAATTGTGTATATATGTTAATTCAAATGAAATTTTGTCAAGTACATCATATTAAACGCAAGCCAAACCATTAGAATATCTTGTCCTTGTCTTCGGAGATCATTACGAGGTCATATATTCTTCGTAATTAATGAAGCTGGAATATGCCATGGGAGTCAAAATTATGGATGCTTAAGATTATCTATAGAATTACGGATCTTCCCAGGAAAAATAATATTAAAAGAATGGGAAAAACAAATACCCAGTTGTTCCCCACAAGGAAAACCATGTCTCCGCATCATAGAACAGCTGTTCCCCACAAGAAAAAAAAAATACCAGAAATTCAAGTTGCTTAGACTAAAGGCATAATTATGCATGGGACATGGGCGAGAACGAGTACCAAATATGGAACGTAACATAATGAAGAAAACGAAGAAACGGAAGAAACTGGGCATTTTAAGGAAAGTTACAAAGGTTTAAACTTAAAAGTATATTACTGTAAGATAAATGGCTGATGCAATAACAAAAGTCCAGTAGCGACCCAGAAAAGCATCTGCAATGTAAGCCCCTACAATCGGGGTCATCCACACTGTTCCAACCCAGATGTTAACGTTGTTTGAAGCCTTTACTGTTCCTTCGTGGAGTTTCCTCGACAAGTACAGTACTAGGTTTGATGCTATCCCGTAGTACGCCATCCTCTCAAACACTTCATATCCTGCAATATTCCCATTAAACCATAATTTCAATTTCAGACAGGTTTATTGACAACCAAAACTATGAATGTTTGAAATGAATTGAAATCTTTTGGGTTTTCTCTCAAAGACGATGATATATATATATATATATACTTACCAACAATGAAAGAACAAGCTTTCCATCTCCCAGTGTTTGATCTCAAGACAGGCCTGCCCTTGAGATCCACACTTCCATCTTCAGTGTACTCATCTCTTCCATCTGCTGCCCCTTTTTCTTCTTCTACCTTTGTCATTGTGAAAGCAAGAGGAGGGCTTAAAGCCTTGGGATCTAATAAAAGATCATGTGACATCTACATACAACTTTATATAGTAACTCCTCTATAAAATTAATATTATTGTGCTAAACAAATTATTTTAAAGAATTTATTTAATCATAAATAAATTATATTTATAGAAAAACTAGCATATTTAATTTATTAAAATAATGCAGGTTTGTGTACACGTTTATTTTTCTTTTTTGGTATAATCAAGATACTTTCGAGGTTCATTTCATGTTCCATAAAAACTAAACCTTTTAAGATTTGTAATTGTATTTAAAATTCAAATATGAATTAGCTTAACACTACTTTCAACACTCTTTGGCCAATTGAATTTTAGCTCGATTGGCATAGGCATTGTTGTTAATACAAGAGAATGTGGGTTCGAGTGCGTTGAAACACATTATCATGGGTTGGGGAGGGGCTATGGATAGTTCTAGGCATTGTGTCAAAAAGAGTAGATATAATGAGAACCTATAATACAATTATTCAGGTGAGGAAAATCTCAAACACATGAACAGAACTCGAACAGAAAATGAAGAAATAGGACAAGGCATGTATCAAGCCACTATCTTTAAGGTTCTATTCAACCCCATCTATATTCGGTGTGCAAAAGAGTTTCAAGCAAATGAACCTCGATGATGCAATGAAGTTGATGACTATTTGCGTTTTGCACTGACGAGAATAGTCCACTAAACATTGAGCAATGTATAACGAGAAAACCAATTTTTATAAAGAAATTCTATGGTAACTCTTTATAGAACAATCTAATAAAATTAGAAGATGAAGGAAAAATAGAAAGAATTTTTAGAACTTGTTGGTATGATTTCCAAATGAAATCTCATTCATATTTATAGAAATTTCTATGTCTCTTCATAGAGACATTTTTCAACAGTGTCTTTTATGAATAACAACATTTTTAAAAGACATATAATTATTCATCTAATATTACAACTATTGAAGTAATATTGTTTGAATAGTTATATTTTCAAAAATCAAGTGATATAACTCTTGACTAATAACCAAAAGATTTAACTTTTGATTAATTACACCCTTTCATTTATAGTTATTGGAACACTATAAATATTTGAAAATGTTCTAACAATCTCCCCCCATTTTCAAAATATTTTAGATTTTGGTATTATTGGAAATCAATTTGCATAAATGAAGGTGTCTTATAATTGAATTTTCACTTAATGAAAACATGTTAAAGTTAATTGAAATTGCATGGTAGACTAAGCTTTGAATCAGCTATCCCATTTGATTAACCGAATACATCTCACACAATGATTTCAACATTGGTCAATCCTCTTTTCATAAGTGTTATCAAAGTCAAGCCTTTGAGCTCTTAGAAGCGACCACATTTCCACTCACATAGGTAGATCTCATCAAGAGTATTCTCGTAACTATAACACTCTAACCTATTTATGTTATGGATCCATTAAGAGTATATTACTCATCATTCTCTTATCATTACAAGTACCTAGCACTTTAATCTTAGAATAAATTTATTTATAGTGCTAGTAGTCACTTACTATTGATGTACTTTGTCTCATTGAACTCAAGACTTGACGTTATACCAAGCGTTGAGTCGAGTTTCCATCATGGGTGACTCTAATTAATAGGCTTGAGTCTCATCCCTTTTAAGGTCTTGTTGACTACATCTCTAGCAAGACTTTTTGTCAAAGGATCCGTCAAATTTTCACTTGACCTCACATAATTAATAGTGATCACTCCATCAAAGATTAATTGTCGACATAGCTATGTCTTAATCCAATATGTTTGGACTTTCCATTATATACTTAGCTATATGCCTTTGCTAGAGTAGTCTCATTATCACAACGAATAGAAATAAGTGAAATTGGTTTAGGCCATAGAGGTACATCATAAAGAAAATTTCTCAATCATTCTACTTCTTTAGATGCAGGGGCTAATGAAATAAATTCGGCTGTCATGATGGAATCAGTAATACATGTTTGTTTCTTGGAACCCCAAGAAATGGCTCCTCCACCAAGAATAAAGATCCATCCACTAGTAGAAGCATGATATTCTAAACTCATAATCCAACTAGCATTCGAATACCTTTCTAAAACTGAAGGATATCCATTATAACACAACCCATAGTTAATAGTTTTCTTAAGTACCTAAGTACTCTAGTCAAAGCTTGTCAATTTAAACTACTTGGTTTACTTGTGTACCTACTCAATTTCCCAACAGCATATGTAATATCTTGTCTTGTACAAGTCATCATGTACATAAGACAACCAATTAGACTTTCATATTTCAATTGATCAATTTTCCTACCAGCATTAGATACTAATTTTATTTGAGGGTCCATGGGTGTAGATGCTGGTATACAATTGAAAAGATCAAACTTTTTAAACACATTTTCAATGCGATGTGATTATGATAAAGTTATAGTGTTTTCCTCTTGGGTTATTTTAATCCCAAGAATAACATCTGTCACATCCATATCCTTCATAGTAAAGTTTGATAAGAATTTCTTTGTATTTTCTATTTGTTCCAAATTCGTGCCAAATATAAACATGTCATCTACATATAAGAAAATTATGACACATTTTTCATTTTCAAATTTGCTATATATGCACTTATCAGATTCATTTATTTTATACCAATTAGCTAAAGAATCATGTTAAACTTTTGGTGTCATTGCTTTGGTGTTTGTTTAAGTCCATATAGAAATTTAACAAGCTTACATACCTTATGCTTCTGTCTTGTAACAACAAATCTTTTTGGTTGTTCCATGTATACTTCCTCTACTAATTCATCATTTAAAAATGTAGTTTTAACATCCATTTGGTGAACAACCAAATTATGCATTGAGGTAAGTGATATTAAGAGTCTAATCATAGCAATTCTTACTATTGGAGCATAGGTATCAAAGTAATCAACATGTTGTTTTTGTGTAAAACCTTTGGCTACCAACCTTACTTTAAATTTATCAATGGTTCCATCGACCTTCATTTTCTTTTTGAAGATCCATTTACAACCTATTGGTTTGGAACCCAATGGAAGATCAACTAAGATCCAAGTTTGATTTCCCATTATTGAAATCATTTCATCATTTATTGTTTCTTTCCAAAACGTAAAGTCTTGAGATTTCATTGCCTCTTCCAATGTAATAAGATCAAATTCTGTATTATAATAATTAGGTATCTTATTGCCTATACTTTCACATTTTCCTTCTACAAGGAACATAATGAAATTTGGTCTAAAATCTTTGACCTTTTTAATCATTTTACTTCATCTTAATTCTTCACAAGATTTATCATTATTATCAATTTGTTCCAATGGAATCTCATTTTCATTTGAAGAATGAATTAATTATTGTGATTGTAATTGTCTTGAAATAAAATTAAATTTATTTTCATCAAAAATTGCATCTCTTGATTCAGTAACAATATTAATTGAAATTGAATCATTTGGTTCAATTACCATGAACCTATATGCCTTGCTATTATGTGTATATCCTATAAATATGCATTCAATTCCTCTTTCACCTAACTTTTTACGTTTAGGTGTTGAAACTTTGCAATAGCTCTACAGCCCGAAACCTTCAAATGATTAAGGTTTGGTTTCCTTTTCTTCCATTGTTCATAGGGGGTTATTTTAGCTTCCTTATTAGGAACTCTATTCAATATATGACAAGTCGTAAGAACAGCTTCTCCCCAAAAACCTTATCCAATACCTGAATATGATAACATTGAATTTATCATTTCAATCAAGACTATTTTTCCTTTCAGCTGCACCATTTCGTTGTGGTGTGTAAGGGGCTGAAACTTGATGGATAATTCAAATGGATTCAAAATAACTTGGATTATAGTATTCTCCACCTCTATCCAATCTTAAGCACTTGATAAATGATTCACACTGAAGTTCAACTTCTGATTTATAAACTTTAAATTTATCAAATGTTTTGTCTTTTGAATGCAATAAATATACATAACAATATCAAGAACAATCATCAATAAAAGTAACAAAATATTTCCTTCCACCTAATGTAGGAGTATTATGCATGTCACATAAATCACTATGTATCAAATCAAGCAACTTTGTTTTCCTTTTAACCTTAGGGAAAGGGTTTCTAGTGATTTTAGTCAACATACATGTATTGCATTTTCAATATTATTATTAAAAATAGGAATTAAATCTAACTTATGCATTTCATTCAATTTTCGTAATTTAAATGACCTAATCTATAATGCCATAAACAAAAGATTCAACCATATAAGTAGAAATAGTATTTTTATTCTTATTAATAATACCGAGTTTGAACATGTCCTTATACATATACCCTTTCCCTACAAAAATTCCTCCCTTAGACTAAATAAACTTATCTGCCTCAAAAATAAGTTTGAAACCAAACTTATTTAACAGATTTCCAGACACTAAATTCTTTCTAACTTTTGGCACATAATATACATCATCTAAGGTTAAAACCTTTCCAAAAGTGAATTGTAGTTCAAAATAAATTGTGCATTAATATAGTTTTCATCAAAAGGAACGGAAGTACCTTTTACATAGATAAAAGGGGAATCTAGAGAGTTGACATGGGCATAAAATTCTCACATATTTTTTCCTAAAACATCCTCTAGGTGCAAACAAAAAATATTCCACCCATGTTTTTCAACTATAGAGGACATAGATTCATCGTATCCCATATATGGTTCATTTTAAACAAGAACCCTTGCTCAAAACAGAAAGGGTGCTTCACAATTTTGCTATTATCTCATGGCTGCAACACTGTTAAAAAACATCTTTGGCTGAGTAGCACCAGCCCTTGATGTTTCAGCAGTTTTTGAGGCAGTTTTGATGCGACCCATTAGAGAAATCTGGAAAAAATCTTGGAGAATGTAGTGGAAGAAAGATAAGAGAGATTGAAGAAAAACAAGTAATAAAAATGAAAACTTTAAGGGAACTTAAGAGACGTGAGCAGTTGAGGAGAGAAAAATAAGGGAGTTAGTGATAACAGTTCAGCAAAAGTGAAACGTGCTAGGGAAGTTGTGTGACGTGGAGGAAGAGAGAAGAAAATTAAGAAGATTTGGGGGGGAATAAAAAAATGTGAAGTGCCTTAATCCATAAACAAAAAAAAATTTAACTACTTTGCCATGGGCTCGCAAAAAATTGGTCCAGCTAACAAAAGAACAAATCTCTCCCTTTGGACTTATCTGCCGGTCATTCTCACGTTACCCATTTTCCCGTTTGTCGCAATGCTATAGCAAACTTCACTTATTATCACAACTGCTCAGTTCATATTCTTTATTCTGTCTCTAGAAACAACTATTCAAAAATAAAAACAGAAATAGAAACAATATTAAATAAGTATTAAAAATAAAAATAAAGCAATTAAAGAAAAGACAGATAAAAGAAATTCTTAGCTCAAACATCGCAGAGATTGATGGAGTGCTTGTCTCAATCCACATGAGCACCCCAGTAGTGCTTTAAGCACTGCCCATTAACTTTAAATGTGACCCCTGTTTTCAAATCTTCGATATTAACATCTCCATGAAGATACACTTGGGCTACTTCAAAAGGACCTGACCAACGAGACTTTAATTTACCAGGAAACAATTTGAGCCTAAAGTTAAATAACAACACCTATTGTCCTGGTTCAAATTGCTGCGGCATGACTCTTTTATCGTTACAACGCTTGGTATTTTTCTTGTACAACTTAGCATTCTCATATGCTTGTGCTCGGAACTCCTCCATTTCATTCAATTCTAACAACCTTTTATGGCCAGCAGCGACCCAATCCATGTTCAGCTTTTTAATAACCTAAAATGCTTTGTGCTCAAACTCAATAGAAAGGTGACATGGCTTACCATAGACAAGCTTAAAAGGTGACATCCCCAACGGAGTTTTGTATACGGTACGATATGCCCACAAAGTTTTATCCAATCTAGTAGACTAATCCTTACGAGTATGATCCACCACTTTTTCTAGAATTTTTTTAATTTCTGTTAGAAATTTCAGCTTGTCCGTTTGTTTGGGGGTGATATGTTGTGGCAATATTATGTTTCACCCATAATGGGTGCGGTAGTTCATTTGGCTGCTGTTGCACAACAAATATCTCACGAATGTAGTGTTGGAAAAATCGAGTTTGGAAAACGCAGCGGAAAATAAGTTTAAAGAAAAAACCATGTTTTAAAAACTTTTCCAGGTTGTTATATCTAAAGTAATAAACACTTAATCAAAATTGTACATTTTTATTTCATCTATGAGGAACTCTTCAACCGAGTAGTCTTCTCCGCTATCCTCAAGCTCACGTCTGTCGAGTGTGGGCTCATTTCGAATTAGAAAATTTTTCACAAAAAATACAAGTGAGGCAATTTTGCAATTTTTTTAAACTTCTGGGCCAAGTTATAAATAAGAAAAATATCTCTAGAAATCTTTTGAAATAATTTTTCAGAGAATTTTCTCTTTACAACTTTCTCTTGAATTTAAGTTTGTGTAAAATAATGGCACATGACTCTCTTTATATAAGGAGAGTTTAGAGGGTTCAACTATGATTAAACTTTCTTCGCAATCCTCCTACAATTTTTTCTACATAGTTTCTTCTTAGTATTTGGATTTCATGCTTTATCTAAAGGTTAACTCAGAAAAATAGAGGTTAATCAAATATTAACTGCTTTTGTATATCTTGCATCACATATATTTAGGTGAATGTATCCGAGAGGTCACTCTATTCTAGGAACATGATCAAATTAGTTCATCTACTATTAAACAAATCAACTTAGTCCTTGCATTATTAAAAGAATCAAATAATGTCAAATTGGAAAGAGTTAACATTTATTGTGTGAAAGATATCATTTACTATTCAACAAAGTTAATATTTTTAAAATTTTATAGTTCGCAAATAAAATCTTTTATTTGAAATTGAACTGTAATAAAGAATAATAATTTTCAAAGCATTTTTTACAATAAATACTAACTTTATTACAATTTAAATTTATCTTAATTATTTTAATAATATAAAACTATTAATTTAAATCTGAACCTATAATACAAACACCTCCAAAATACTTTATCATAGGGTGTGTTTCGATTATTAGTATTATTATCATTATATGAGTTTATGTTTCTAAAAAGTATTTTGAGGAATATTTCTTAGAAATTATTAATTTATACATCTTCTGATTACTCGCATTTTTATATGACTTTACGTTTCTTACAAATTATTAATTTATACTTCTTTTAGGCTTAGAAAATCTTATGAAATAACTAAATTATTATTACAATAAATTGACATGAATGTTTTCACTTATCATATAGAATAAATAACTTATTGTTTTTTTTTAATATCCAAAATACTAATTTTGTATTTCAATAATAAATATGGAAGAAAATTATTTTTCTCGCCCTTATCAACCAGCTTAGCAAGGCACTGCCGCTTTGAACCTCACATGGCCAAAAGAAATCATATGCTAAATGGTAATAAATCTGTATTAAGAAATAAGGTCAACTACACCTCCTTAATCTATTAATCTATTTTGTGTTTTGGTCATTAGACTATTCAAAAGTTTTAATTTAAGTCTTTGAACTATTAAAATCGTTATTGTTTAGTTTTCTTTGTTTGCATTGCTTGCGTCAATTGAAAACTCTTCTACTCTTCTTCCACAGTTCAATTTTTTCCATGAAATAGTTTTAAACGTCACAAATTTACGAACCAAAATTTAAACAACTTTCTACTTCGATCTAAAAAATTGACCATTAAATTGGCTTGGATTTATATTATGTTATTTTACTTGTTAATAGATATTGATCTATCATATTGATTGTAGAATCGTTTAGAGCTCATTGGCCATTTAAAAAAAACTTTAACAGCTTTTGAATAATTTAATAACTAATTTGTAACGTTTTTTAAATTGAATAACTGAAACATAAATTTACCAATAATTTAATGAATTTGATATAGTTGACTTTAAGAAATAATATTTATTCATTCTTTTCTTAATCAAATCTTTCGTTACATCTTTGCTTTCATTAACTTTTTAAATCAAGGCTTAAATTGTGTCTAGTAAAAAACCCTTAAATTATCTAAAGTTATAGTGATATGTCATTTATCGTTTATTTTTATGCTACAAATTTCTATGAAATATTATAATGCATATTGTCAATATTAACTACATATATGCCACTTTTACTTTGTTTTTTTCCTCTTTTGTCCTTGTGTTTTAGGTGAAAGATTCGATTCCCTCGATAAGCATTTATGATGTTAGATTTATAGAATTATTACATAAAAATTATTTGACATTCGCAATTTCTACTTAATAAAATGCCCATTCATTGAATACTGTAAATATCAGATTTGTCCCTATTCAGATCTCGAATTTTTTTAATATTACCAAAGACCCTGCTCCTTTGGTTAGTGCCACGTCCGATCACTGTCCTATTCATCTGGTTGCTAGCTTGTCTTTTCTTGTTTGAAGAACTCGTGGTTTCAAGTTTGAGAGTGCTTGGTTGACAGGGGAGGGTTTTGCTGATGCGACTGCTTCGACTTGGGCTGAGTACCCTTCTATACAAGTGTCTCTACGAGTTGCGCTATAATTTCTCTCTTGTGGGAGGATGCTACATCATGTAGAACCCATGTACTTCATGTACCAACTTTTGATTTCTTATGTATTGTAACTCAAGCTTTTAATAAATTAAAGTATATAAGTCATACATATATAATTTATCATCTACATAAGATTAAAATATGTTACAGTATAAATGTCACAAGTGAATAAATTCATAAACAGATTTAAGATAAATTTAACTTGGGTCATGTCCGATGTATTGTCTGTCCAAACAATGACATATTTATCTCCATCTTCTAGAAGTCATTTGTTCCGATACCCAAGATAAGACACCTTTCCAATTTAACTTCATTGACGAAATGTCAATCGATTTACTCAACTTCAATTAGACTACGAATTGTACAAATTATTTACTAATATAAGTTGTCTTCTCATATTATGATCCAACCACATAATACAACTTAATATTAGTTAAACATTAGATAATCAATGAGCTAATATTAACTTAAATTTTACATTGAATGCAAAAATCATTGAGAACAAATATAAATGATATTAATGTATAATGAAATTTTATTTAAACCAATATGTTTGAAAAATTACTAGTACAAAAAGATGAATACACTACACTTAGTGGCACTAAATCCTAACAATCTTCTACTTGCTCTAATGAAGTAAATGAGTCATATTTTGCATTCTCATACCCTCTACATGTTTCCCAAAACTCATAAACATTAGAGGTTTGGCAAACGAATTTACAAGGTTATCTTCATATGCAATGTTGACTTCATCCGCTATTCCTTTAGACTCTGCCTCTCGGATAATGTGATATTTTTTTATTAATTTTTTTTGTGCTTTTATGATTCAATGTTTCATTAGTATTAGCTATTGTTACTGTAATGACCTAGTTTCCAATGGTGTCAGAAAATGTGATTTCAGAATCTCGTTTTCGTAAACTGAATCTGTAAATATTAAATAAGGATATCTATGTAGTTAGTATATTGATGAATTGAAATTTGGTTAAGCAATTTAGCCGAAAATGTGGTTAATTAAAACTTAGAGACTAAATTGTATAAGTTTAATCGCTATAGAATTTTAATTAGAAAAAGCTTGGGACTTATATAAGAATTATCTAAGGGACAAAATAGTTAATAAACCAAATTAGAATAATAGTTAGTGGATTTTGATGATGGTATCCATTAAAATAAACTATTATTAAATCATGGTTAATTAAAGGTAGAAACATGTTTAATTAAACTAATTAAGGTTAATTAATGATTAATTGAACTATATAAGTTAAAAGGTCAGTGGAAAAACATCATCATCTTCATTCTTCATGCTGTCCTCCATAGAAGAAAGAAAGAAAAGCATTAAACCCTTGAACATTTTACCAATTTTATCAAGTAAGTCCCTAAGTCATTTCCTTTGATTTTTTTAGTTACCCCATGTATCAATTTGTTCAATTATTGAAATGTTAATAAGTTTTTATTTTGAGAAATTGATTAATTAGGTTTGAAATTAATAGAAATTAAGCTTAGATTATAAAAAGGACTAAATTGTAAAACTTAATAACCTTAGTCGTTAGCTTTGTTATATAAGGGACAAAATTGAATAAAATGAAAAAAAATTATGAAACTATGTTAGGAATAGAAAATATAGAGTCCCTAATGAGAAAATGTGAAACTGGACTTTAGTCCGAAGCTATATATCAAAAGTTATACTTGTCCTGGGTCTAGGAACTAAATTAAATAAATCAAAAAATGCATGATTTGATATTTGATTGTGAATTGGATGAAAATTGATAGTATTATATGTTTTGTGATTGTACGTAGCTAACGTCAACGTTGAGCCATCGAGAGGGAAAGGAAAAACGAAAGTTGTCGACGAGTGATGCGAGACCCCGGTTTGTACTCTTATGATTTGAGATCGATTTAATTGTTTGTATATACTCATTAATTGCATAAGTGAATATCGAGGTGAGTATATATTGGTCGAATGAATTGAATTGTTGTGATTGATATTGAATATCGAGATTATGAATTGAATTTAATTGTATGATGGTATTGAATATCGAAATTGTGAATTAGTCTGAGTATGATAAAATGAGCACGATGTGGGATGTTAAATGATATGCAATGTATGAAGTGAATTAGTAAGATATTTTCATTCAAAATAATATCTGAAGAATTATTGAAAAAATCATATTTTAGCATTATTTAATAGGTTTTGTTCCCATTACAAAAAATATATAATTTTAATAATATTTGAGATGTTTAGTTATTATTATTTGATTATCCGATAATTTTACTGTTATTTAATTTTAATAATATTTAGATAATTATAAATCATATTTATTACTATATTGTGAAATATTAATTCAAAGACAATGAAGTGTGTGTTGGGCCTAAAAATAATAAAAGGGTGAATTAACATTTTAAAATTTTCTACAAACCTTTTAAATGACAAGTTTCGAATGAAAAGCTATTTTAATTTAATATGTTGCTATAGGTTGTTTCTCACTTTTTTTCCATCACTTTAAAATGTTCTTTTTCTCTCTATTATTTTTCAAAATTAATAGAATTTTATTATAAATTCTCATTTAAAATATATATTTTAAAACTAATAAAAATATATTATTTAATAAATTTAAAAACAAACACATAAAGTCATTATTGTTTGATATAATTAATTATGTCAAAATCATTATTGTTAGTTAATTAAAATGTATAAAATAAATTTAAAAAATCTTATTATTTCTATGTAACATATTGAATTTATGCTAACTGTAAAGAGGGAATAGAATAAAATAAAATTAAAATTTAACTACCCCTTTATCATAAGCATCAGCTTATAGCAATGACTCATCTAAATACACCACTCTTATACTTAACTCTGATGCTAGTTCGCTAAGTGATTCACACATTTGTTTTCTTCCCGAAAAATATGTCAAATGCTCGCTATCCAGCCTTCAATCATGTCCAACCTATGCTTTATCAGTATGTCCGAAAGGTAATCATGCTGATGAGGCCTATTCAAGAATTATACTATCAATAATGCATCAAGCGCGAGATGCCAAGAGTTTTTGCAAGGCACAAGTCCACACAGATACCCCAAAGTTTAGATCAATTTTCATCATAAACCCTCCAATCTAATTAGCATTCTCATTGCACAAAAGACCTCCAGTTGAAGCCATCTTAAAACCCATCCGTATTAAGAATGCGTAACTTAGGAGGTTTGTTCCATTTAACCCATTGGGGCCCTCGAACTATCCGTGGCTTACCGAGACTCGTAGCTTTGCTGATATCATTAGTAAATTTTCTAGCATAATCCAAAATTTGCACCACAAGAGTGGATTGTACTCGGACCACAAATTTGTTCTTGCACTTCCATGGGTTTCATGTACAATTGTCGAAGTCACCAAAAATAAAACTTATACAAATAAATGAAATTTTACAATTAATGATGAGTAAGGTCAAATCCATAAAAATCGATAGTAATAACTAAAAAATAAAGTAAATAGAATAAAAGAGTTTTGCTTTTAAAGAAAACTTAAAACTAAAACTAAGAATTGAAAACAAAAAACTAAAGTGAAAGTAGCAAAGAAAAACAATAATTAAAACCGGGAAAATCAATAAGATAAACTTTAAGCAAAGCAAAATTTTCATTTTATAAAGATGATTTTCAATGCTAATAAATTGATTATAGTTGTCGACGATCGCCTAACAACCTAATCTCTTCTTACTTTTTTGATAATGAAGACAATCACTATGAATTACTTTCCTTATTGACAAACAAGGCTATAACAATTGCTTAGGATTTAATTGATCAATAGCATTAAGAATGAAAGAGACCCGATTCTAACTAACAAACACACAATCAGAGTTTATTTAAGTTAGATCATCTGCCCACACTACACAAATAAGTATGCAATCATCACAAATATTAGAACTTATAACAGCCCGGTTTTAGTTAAATCGGAACAGTGGTTTCGGAACAACAAATCCGAGGTCAAAAAATTATTTTAATATTATTTTTGGTGTTTATAGTATGTGATTATATATGTGTGAAAATTTCGTGAGCTGATTTTATCGTTTAATTGCTCAATTTGAGAAAAAGGACTTAAGCGCGTAAAATGCAAAAGTTGCATTCTACTTGTTAAAGGTATTAAATAGCTATGGAATATTAATTAAGGTCCTTATGTAGTAATTAGACCTTTATAAAAGTGGGTGGACATTTATGTGCATGGTTAGTGGAATTTTAATGGTTTAATATCAAGGATAAAAAGGTAAACTAATAAATAATCTTAAGTAAATAACATAAAAATTTAAAGTCATCATCTTTCTTAAGTTTGTTCCACCAAAAATTAAAAGGGAGAAAGCCATAGTTGAAGACCTAGGTCCGGCCAAAGCATTTTTGTCTATTAAGGTACGGTTTTTGTCCCGTTTTTAATGATTTTTATATTTTTGTGATCATTGCAACTAGTACTAGCTAGCTCGTGTCTTCGATTTCAAAACTGTTAAAGATTTTGATATTTTCCATTGATGAGCTTATGCGTTCTTTTATGTTTAATGGTGAAATATGAATATTTGATGTTAGATTTTCATATTTTATAAAGTGATTTTTGATAAAAATGCAAATTAGGGATTAAATTGTGAAATGTGTAAATTGAGGGGTTGAAATGTGAAATAAATGAAAGTTATGGGCTTCTAGGGACACTATAGTAATTCGGCTAAGCTTGGATTATATTGAATTGTGTGAATTTTGTGTATTTATGAAATAGGGACTAAATTGATTAAATGTGAAAGTTTAGGGGATAATGTGTAAAGATGCCCAAATGTGTGTTTTTGGACCAAATTGAATGATTATATGATTAAATGAGTTAATTTTGAATACATATTGATCAAGAAAAGAGGAATTCGAAATTAGATCGGGGGAAAAGCAAAATTATCGAGTAATCGATTCGATTCGTCATTTTCGAGTATGATTTAAGTTCGTATATGGTAATTTCATTATAAATGCATGTTAAATGCTTTGATATTGCATAAACTGTGATTAAGAGATTACAGATATTGTTTGAATTGTGAATACGACTCTATGAATATGTTCGACGATGAAATCGATAAGTGTAACTTCTTGGTTGAACCTTAGGAATAGTTTAAGATAATAGTGACATGTCATTAGGTTATGTGTTGGCTTCGGGACATGATATTGGCACTACGGGTGCGAGTAATACCTTGATACTCTGGGATAAGTTACCTTGATTTGGCTACGGGCCATGGTATAGGTACTTATTGATTGAGATCTTCAAATATCCGAATTCTATTTCGAATGGTTCAATGGGTAAATGAATGAGATGATTTAGAAAGAGGTTAGTACGAGACGATACAGGTACGAATAGAACCTATTTGAGTATTTTAATAAAGAAAGATGATGAAATGGTATTTGATCATGTTTTAAAATATGAGAAAGGTTTGTTGTAATTGTATATATGGTAATGTTATGTACAATTAGTTGAATTGTATTTATTTGATGTATTGAATTATTCACTTACGAGCTTACTAAGCTATGAAGCTTACTTCGTGTTATTTTCTTATGTTTTATAGAGAATCAAGGCTAGCTCGAATCCAAAAGTCGTCGGGAATATCATCACGCTGTCGGACATCTAAGTTGGTACTTTTGAGTTATGTATATATGGTATATGACATGTATAGACTAGTTGTAGTACTTTGGTTGTGAATATAGTCATGAGAATTGGCTTGTAAACGAATATGTTTGCTTTGTATAGATATAGCCATGAATGATGGCTTATTTTGGTATGTTTTGGTATAAATGTGGCTAAGGTATTATAGTTGTTCAAATGGTTATATTTTGAGTTTGGTAAATGATCTATATGGTGTGATTGAAGTTGGTAATTAAAGAAGTCATGTGCTTGTGAATAGATGCTTGATGATATAAGTTTTGAATAGGTATTTGGCATTGACTTGAGTATTGAATTTCGGTGAATTGGATATGCTATAAATGATGCATTTGAATTTTATTGATTGACAATTTAGTATGATGGTATAGGCTAGTTTTGCTATGGTTTATTTTGATTTGTACATATATATAGCCATGCAAAAATGGCTTGTTAATGTTGCTAATGCTTGTGTATGTTAGATAATGTAATTAGCTCATTTTGAGAAGTATGTTTTGAGCAAGTATAATGTTATTTAGTTATGAAATGGTACCTAGTTGAGATTTTGTTTTGATATTGGTATGACCTATAGAGGTTAAATTGTTTGATCGAATGCCATTTGATGTGCCTAATCAATGATGTTTATTTGGTTGTAATAATGTTAATTAATGATGTCTAAATTGATGCCAAGTTAAGTTGCTAAAGAAGGTAATTGGAAATTAATATGTGCTGCATTACTAAGTTAATTGAATGAAAATGTTGCTGTTCGAAAATGCCATTTAAAATTTTTAATATATGTATGCCTATTAAGTCGTTTGGGATAGCTTGACTTAGATTAAGTGTTGCGATATATATATATATATATACTTGGTATATGAAAACGCAATGTAATAAGCCTATTTGTAATTTGATAATTCGAATGTCTTGATAGTTGATCACATGATTCAACTGTTGGATATATAAAGCATGTGTTGTATGACTTTGATGCATGGTTCGTATTAGTAATATGATTAATAATGCATGTTGAATTAATTGGTTATATGCTTTATGTATATATATGTATGAAATTGACTTATATGAATGAGTGAATGGTTGCTATCTAAATTTGATAACTATTGTAAAGAAGTCAGTATAATTTGTGCATGAATTTTAATAAATGATCATGATAAACTATGTTTTGTTCGGTAATGCCTCGTAACCCTAATCCGACGATAGATACAGGTTAGGGGTGTTACAGAACCAATCAATCAATTAAGTTTCTAATTGACCAAGTAATCATTCTAAGCTATCAAATACCGACTGAATATTTAACAAACTTGAATAATTGTAATTAAACTAGAAGACATTAAAATACTAAAGAGAAAAGCAAACAATAAGAGCAATTTAATCTCACAAACTTTATAGAATCAAACTTCGAAAATTACTTTGACTAGAAAAGAAATTTAGAAACCCATAAAGAAAATAACACACAAAATAAAATAAATAAATAAACAAAAAAAACTAAGAGAGGCTATGTCTCCCTCTCCCCCAAGCCTTAACCTAATAATGTATATTTATGGGGAAAATATATTGTAGAAAATACAAAAGTGTCATTAATTAAATAAAGCAAAATTTTTCTAGACTTCTTAGTAATTTTTTGCTTCAAACTTCCAAACCGTTTTTGGGCCCCTTCCAAGAACTTTTTGGGCTCAAGTCATGAAATAAATTTGGTTGAGTTTTTCAATTAACTTTGAATCAATATATTATGGGCCCAAAAAGGAGACTTATAACTCAAGTTAAGGCTAAAATGCTGAACTTGCGCTTATGTTGAAAGTCCAACCTGCAAAAACCTATCATAGACAAACTTTAAGCTTACTTTTCTCAAATTGTTCCCTAAATCAAATATAAATAAAATATAAGTATAAATAATATAAATAATGTAATTCAGTAATAAAAAGATTTGCCCATGGTAAATTAAAAGTGTACCATATGAGTATCCTTACTAAAAGATAAGGAGAAAAAAAATCAGTTGCCTTTGTACCACACAAAGAGCTAACCATAATTCTTCAATAGCCAAGTATTCCCGGAAGATGTGTCCAATAGGTTCCGGAGTAAAATCATAGACTACACTAGATGCATTATCAATTATAGACTTTCTCATGCATACCTGAATCATATTCAAGCTATTAAAGTAAGCCAACCAAATGAAGTACCTAATCCTCTTAGGCAAATTTAGGAGTCATATCTATTCTACTCGCATCTCTGTAACTGGTGGTTTCTCAAGACTCATTAGCATATTATGGGTCGATCCCATCGAATCTTTGCCACTGCTCTCCAAGCCCCAGCAGCAAGTATCTGGAGTATGTTGGCACTACAACAATTTCCAAACTAATGCTACTGGACAAGTCATTAAAGATCGAGTCTAAATTCCATTGTCCTTCCTCGCATGTAGTTTGCAACCAAATCATTTCTCACCACAGCAATTTGCATTACACTAGGCTTTCAAGCCCAATTCTCACGCACACAACGAAGTTTAACGGTAGAGTGACCACTTCGTAACAAAACGATAACATAAATAACTAAAATGTAACATTTCAAACATAAGTGACTAAAATGTAATATGAGGCAAACAAAAGTGACTGTTTTTATAGTTTATCCTATATTTATTGTAATAATTAAAAACAAGTGTTAATGCTATGGTCTACACACTTGTATGTGTTCTGAACTACAATTCCTAATCACCTTCCCAAGAAATTACATGGTTATTGCTAGTCTAGTCTCCATGGAATCATTGTCTTGGTTAAAACTACAGTTCCTAATCACATTTCCAAGTCAATTTCATGGATATTGCTAGTCTAGTCCTCATGGAATTATTGAAAGATCAAATGATATCAATGCAGGGGCAAACTTGGAAATTTTGACACATGGAATGTAAATGCCTATAAGAACGCAGTTTCATTTGAAATTTTACAAACTAAACCTACACTTGAAAGCATGTCATCAACCTTTCCAAACCCTTGTCTTGTTCTTCTCTTTAACGTTGTTTTGCTTTCTTTACTTCCATTAAAGACCATGTTTTCAACACGAACACAAGCAGAAGCACTTCTCCAATGGAAGAGCAGCTTGTCTTTTTCGCCACCTTCTCTCGATTCTTGGTCCTTCTCCAATCTCAACAATCTTTGCAATGGACTTTCATTACCTGCGATGGTGCCACTAGAGCAGTCTCCCAAATTGACCTCTCCTATGGAAACTTATCTGGTTCCATTGCTCGCTTCAACTTCACTTCATTTTCCAATCTCACTCTCTTTAACCTCAACAGCAACAACATTGATGGGTCGATTCCAGTCGCTATTGGTACTCTATTGAAGCTTGTTGTCTTAGATTTGAGCAACAATTCTTTTCAAAGAAACATGCCAGGGGAGATAGGGAATCTGACTGAGCTTCAATACCTAAGTCTATTCAACAACAGCCTCAATGGTACCATTCCTTTTCAAGTTAGCAATCTCCAAAAGTTAAGGTACCTTGACATTGGATTCAACTACTTTGTTGATCCTGATTCATTCGATTTCTCGGGCATGCCTTTATTTATACACCTTGGCTTAGCTTACAATGAATTTTAATTGGAATTCCTTCAATTTATACTCAACTTTCATAACCTTACTTTCCTAGACTTGTCAATGAATAGGTTGAGTGGTTCAATACCAGAATCATTGTACACCAATCTGAGCCATCTTAAGTATCTCAGTCTCTATGGTAATTCATTTGAAGGACCATTATCCTCCAACATTTCTAAGCTTTCCAAGCTCATAGTTCTTCAACTAAAAACTAATCGGTTCAATGGTTCAATTCCTAATAGTGTAGGAACCATGTCTCACCTTGAAATTATTGAATTGCATGAAAATTTTTTGAAAGGGATCTTCTTTAGGCCAACTAAGAAAGCTCAGGAGACTTGATCTTCACTCAAATGGCTTAAATTCTACAATCCCACCCGAGCTTGGTTCATGTATTAACCTTACCTTTGTTTCCCTTGCTTTGAATAATCTGAGGGGGGAGTTGCCACTTTTCTTGTCTCAACTAACCAAAATAACTTAGTTGGGATTGTCCGATAATTTTTTTTTCAGTGAGATTTCACCATCTTTAATTTCCAATTGGACCAATTTGATCTCTTTGCAACTTCAAAGCAATTTCTTCACAAGGAAAATTCCACCAAAAATAGGCTTATTGATTAAGTTGAGGATCCTCTTTCTCTATGATAATAAACTCTTAGGCTCAATCCCTTCAGAGATTGGAAATTTGAATTCATTGAACACTTTAGACCTTTCAAGAAATCAACTTTCAGGTCCAATTCCTCAAACTATATGGAGTCTTTCAAACTTGGAGGCCTTACAACTTTTCTACAATAATCTCAGCGGTACAATTCCACTAGAGGTTGGCAATATGAAATCTCTTAAGTCTCTTGATATCAACACAAACATCTTCCATGGTGAATTGCCCAACACAATCTCTAACCTCACTAACTTGAATGCATTCTCGGTGTTTACCAATAGATTTTCGGGTAAGATTCCTCAAAATTTTGGTAAGAACAGCCCTTAATTGGCCACTGTAAGTTTTTCCAACAATAGATTCTCTGAAGAATTGCCTCCTGAATTGTGCAGTGGTTTGGCTCTTGAAAATTTCACTATAAATGGAAACAACTTCACAGGGTCATTGCCTGCTTGCTTGAAAAATTATAAATAGCTAAAGAGAGTCTGGTTTGATGGGAATCATTTTACGGGTAACATCACCAATGCATTTTGATTTCATCATGTTCTTGACTTCGTTTCTCTTAGTGGCAATAAATTCATTGGTGAAATCTCGCCATAGTGGGGACAATGTCGAAATCTTACCAAACTACAAATTGAGAG
This sequence comes from Gossypium raimondii, assembly GCF_025698545.1. Classification (NCBI taxonomy): domain Eukaryota; kingdom Viridiplantae; phylum Streptophyta; class Magnoliopsida; order Malvales; family Malvaceae; genus Gossypium; species Gossypium raimondii. The sequence goes on along the minus strand of NC_068571.1, from coordinate 26,338,568 downwards.
AGACAAAATTTCTAGTGGAATACCTGCTGAGCTTGGGAAGTTGGCTCAGTTGGATGTTTTAAACCTGGGAGCCAATGAGCTAACTGGAGATATTCCTTTGGAATTGGGGGGTTTGAGCTTGTTGTTCAATCTCAATTTGAGCCAGAATCATCTCAAAGGTCGCATCCCTCAAACTGTAGGAAATTTAGTGATGCTAGAGTACCTTGATCTATCTAGGAACAAATTTATAGGACGAATATCAGAGAAAGTCGAGAATTGCAAAAAACTATTGAGATTAAACTTGAGTCAAAACAAGTTATCTAGTGAAATTCCACGCGAGCTAGGTAGCTTATGAGTTTTGCAATACTCATTGGATCTCAGTAGCAATTCACTCTCTGGCTCAATCCCTCAAGACTTAGGGAAGCTTGTATCGCTGAAGATTCTAAACGTTTCACATAACGATTTCTCAAGAAGAATCCCATCTTCATTTTCCTCCATGATCACTCTTAGTTCATTTGATTTCTCCTACAATGAGTTAACAGGCTCAATTCCAAGTAGTGGAGTATTTCATAATGCTACTTGGAATGCTTTTTTTGGAAATTTAGGCTTATATGAAGATATTGAAGGATTAACTCCTTGTAATTCAAGTGCTAAAAAGAGAAAGTCCAATAGCAAGAAGGTTTTTAATGCAATTATTTTTCCTATCTATGGTATATTAATTCTAGCAGCAATTGTTGTTAGAGTGTTTCTATATCACAAACAAAGAAAGATTCTTGATAAGCAGAGTAAAAAGTCCAAAATTTTTTAATCCACCATTTGGGGAAGAGATGGAAAATTCACATTTGGTGACATTGAAAAAAGTACAAAAGGGTTTGCCGATAAGTATTGCATTGGTAAAAGAGGATTTGGATGTGTTTACCGAGCAGTATTAGCCTCGGGTCAAGTAGTTGCAGTTAAGAAACTCAATTTGTCAAGTTTCGATGATATTCAAGAAACAAATCAAAGGAGCTTCGAGAATGAGATTCATATGTTGACTGAAGCTAGGCATCAAAATATCATAAAGTTGTATGGATATTGTTCTAGAGGAGGGCGCATATACTTGGTTTATGAGTGTGTTGAAAGGGGTAGCTTAGGAAGTGTATTGTATGGAGAATAAAGGAGAGAAAAACTAGGATGGGGTACAAGGCTGAAAATAGTGCAAGGGTTGGCGCATGCAGTTACTTACTTGCATCATGATTGCTCTCCACCTATCATACATAGAGACAAATCCTTGAACAACATTTTGCTTGAGGGAGAGTATGAGCTAAGACTTTCATATTTTGGCACTGCTAGGTTGTTGAATCCGAATTCATCTCACTGGACCACAGTTGTTGGCTCTTATGGGTACATAGCACTAGGTTAGCAAACAATTTACTTACTTCTATGTTTCAGAATTAAATGTTACTTTTATTTGTTATTGCAATGGTTGAGTTAGTTTAATTTCTTGTCCTTTAGAGCTTGCGCTCACAATGCGAGTGACAACGAAATGCGATGTTTTCAGCTTTGGAGTGGTGGCATTAGAAATCATGATGGGAAAACACTCAAGGGAAGCTTTTGAACTCTCTGTCATCAATAACATTATTATCAAACAACACTGAATTGCTTCTCAAAGATCTACTAGACCAACGACTTCCACCTCCTACTGACCAAATAGCAGAGGAAGTTGTATCTGTTGTCACCATAGGCTTATCCTGCATAAGATTCGTGCTGGAGTCATGACCCACCATACGGTTCGTGGCATAAGAGCTGTCAACAAGAACACTAGCTTGCTTGGATCAACCATTGGGAACAATAACCATTGACAAGCTAATTAGTTTCCAAAAATAAAACAAGATTGAAACAGTACATAAGATTTCAATCTGGTCTCGTCATATAAAAGAATACTTGCATTTGCTTTGTATCATATACGAAATATGTATATTGTATAATATCCCATACAACCAATAAGAAGATTGGATTTTTGTGGATGCAAAGGTAATTTGCTATTGCGTAGTCCTGGATTGACCCCATTTTGGGGACCAAATGTTCACTAGTTCTACTTTTCTCCTTCCTCAAATATCAATTACCATTAGAAGTGCAATACTCAACGCTTCTGTTCAAAACTCTATTTTTTAGTAAAAGTACCATGGACTTGAAGGTTACTATAATAGAAGTCAGATTGCATTTTACCCCCTCTACTTAAAACATGAGCAAATTAGTCTCTATATATTAGATCAAAGAGCAAACTAGATCTTCTGTTACAAATTTCATCCATTTTTCCTGTTAAAAGTTTATTGCTATACACCAACATGAGTTACTAGTTATTCTATCAATCACACCAATTTTTAACGGTATAAATGGACGAAATTTTTAATTAAAAATATCAATTTGTTCTTTAATTTAATGTATAGGGACTAGTTTACTCATTTTTTAAATAGTGGTAAACTACAATTTAACTCCTAATACAAATATCTCCATGATACTTTTACCTTCTATTCATCACCTTTATTACTATTTGCTTTTCTGTGGTGATAAATTGACTTTTGACTTCTGTTTGAACCTTGACTTCTACAACACATAATGTCCACTAGACTTTAATAACTTGTGTTAAACTTTGAATTTGATTGACTGACCAAACTAAGGAAGATGTCAGGATGGTGCAAATATTTTGACTTTTTTTTTCAAATATGACCTAAAATGTTTGATTAATTATGAAAATGACCCACTTACAAAATCATATACGAAAATGACTCGTTTTGAACAGTAAAGCTCAATGTCACCATTGTCATTGGCAGCATCACCCTTCATAATAGGCTAATCATTGGCTGGTCTAATGAAAAAATAATTTTTTTGGGTGTCACTATTATCATTGACGGCACCAGTATGTATATTTGTACGGTCACTTAAAAATATCAGTATTTTGAGGGGGAAAACAATATTTTAATAGGTGTCGTCGTTGTCGTTAGTGACACTTATGTTTTCTTTTTTAAAAAAATTATGTTAAAAAATTAGTGCCGCCATTACCTTCAGCAGCACCCGTTTGATTTTTTTTTTTTAAAGGCGAAGTTGAATTGAAAAAAATTGGAATCAGGAGATAGGCTTTGCAGTGGATGCAACGACAACAAGGAGAATCGTTGGTCGAGTGAAACAAAGAAATGAGACCAAAAAGCAATGGGTCGACCGAATCATATGAAGGGACGTTGACTTGCTCGCAAAATGAGATCTAGAGTTGGGTTATTAAATCTTTAAAGAAGAAAAAGAGAGAAAAGAGGAGAAGAGAATATGAAAGGAAACTATAAAAAAGAGAACGAAATTAGAAAAAAATGAAGGGAATTAATGATGGGGGGATGAAAGAGGAGTAATGATGTCAGAGAAGGGAAGGAGAAGCTAAAAGGTTAGGGAAAAAAATAATTAATAAAAAAATTAATTAAGGCATTTACTTCTCTATTTTCTTTCCTTCCCAAGGTTCATCCATTTCCCTCCCCTTTCTTTAACTTCTTTTCTCTTTACCTTTTCTTCTTCCTTTTCTTTCTGTGTTGGATTCATCCCCTCTTTCTTCTCCCTTGTTTCAATCATTCTCCTTTTATTTTTGGTTCCAGGCTTTTTTTTCTCTTTTTCTGACTTTTTTTTCATTATTTCATGGAAGATCGAGCTAGTTCAAGTTTCAGAGAAGTTATAGAATTCAACGTGTCTTTCACTCTTGGAACCTTCATTCTTCATTCATTGTTTCTGCTTCCCTTCTACTCTTCTCTTCAGTTTTGCTCTTTTCTGTAATTGAAGCTATATTGGATTTGTAGGGTTTTAAACAACAAACTTTTTTTTATTAAATTAACCGATGCCGCCAATGAAAACTGTAGCAAAAAAAATTCAAATTCTTTTTAAAAAAAATTTTTTGAGCAATGACGACACCAAAAACACTATTTAGAAAAAAAAAACATTGGTGGCACCTATTAAAAAAATTCTTTCTTTTTCAGGGAATACAAGTATTTTAAACAGGTGGGTACGTGTATTTATACTGGTGTCACCAATTCAACGGCGAGACCCAAAGAAATTATTTTTAATTCCATGGGCCAATCATTGGGTCATTGTGATGGGTGGTGTCGTCAATGGTAATGACGACACTGAGATTTAGTGTTCAAAATGGGCCATTTACATACATGATTTTCAGGGTGGGTTATTTTCATAAATAATTAAAAGATTTTGGTCATTTTTATAGAAAATTCAAATATCCTTGTTAACACAATTTTTTTTTGGTAAAAAATGTAGCAGCAAAAATAAACTACAACATAGCTCTAAAGAAAATTTTCCATGGTTCCAAGTTGCTGAAGACCAGCTGAAAACAATGCTCGAACACTTGATGGAGGCTCTTTAAAAGTGCAAACCTTATTTAAATCTCTAGTAGCTATCTTAGCCAAGTAATTTCCAACATTATTTTGTTCCCTTGGAATATGTCGAAATCTAACTTATTAACTCTTCACAAATAGAGAGTGGATAAGTCGTACCTTTGAAAGGCTATTATCCATTACATAATAGTTGCTAATAATATCAATCAGAATGGCATTGTCACTTTCCACTTCAATCTGTCCGAAACCTTCCTTTCATGCAATAGTAAGTCGTCCTTGCCTTGGTTTGAAAACTCCCGATTTGTCAACTATCATTGTAAAGCCAAGTAACCAAGTTCCATCTTAATTTCGAAACACCACTTATTGCAATATAGGATTTCTAAGAAGAGAAATCTCCGTCATGTTAAGTTTCACCCAACCTATTGATGGTATTTACTAAACACTTTTCGTATATGCTGTTCTATGAAATTTTTGTGCACTTTTTGAAAATTTAAAAAATTATAAACAAAATTTATACAACTTTTAAAATTATAATTATTATATTAAAAAATAACAATTCCTACCTATCGTGGGCTTGGCAGCAAACTCTTGGCAATTACCAGATGATCGATGGGATTTGGTTTAGAAATACAAGGGGCGCAGAGAATTGGCCAATTTCGCCTTTTGACAAATTTGGAAGGTGTAGAAGGGGTATGAGTCGTGTAGCATATGTGGGCACTATGTAAAGTCAATTTCGCATGCTTACATGACTGCTGCGCAGCTAAGGCTGTGTGGTTGAGAGTCACTCCTACTCTCACAAAATTATCGCAGGTTTTTCTCTACAACGCCTGAGGCTGAGGGGGTGGAAGTTAGACAATTTTCAGAAGGCTTTTAACATTCAGTTTCCTGATTTTGAGTGGCCTTCTCTGTTGGAGAATATGGAAGAAGCGCAATGAAGTTATTTTCCAGCAAAGATCACTCTTCCAGCTTCGATGTAGTCTCATAGCTGGTCTTAGGCAACAACAATCTAAGCTTCTATGGCCAACCAACCGTCCGTGGGAAGTTCTGTAGTGAAGAATGCGGGTTGGCAACACCCACCACCGAGGTGGGTCAAGGAGCAGTCATGGCACTACCTCGTTGGCATCTGCAGGAGGTGCTATCACAGATTGTGAAGGAAGTTGGATAATAGGCTTTTGTCATAACATTGGGATTTGTTCTAGTCTGACAATAGCTTGGAGAAATGGACTGCACTTAGATATTACGGAATCTTTGGCCAAAAAAAAAGAGTCATTGTGGAAACTGAATGCGTCAAGGCTATAAAGATTTTGATCTCAGGCAGTAAGGATGCTTTCCCGTTGGCTTTACTTGAATTTACACATATTTATCGACAGGGGAACATAGTTGCGTATATCCTTGCAAAGTCGCTACAACTTTGGATAGAACATAAGACACTGTATTTTATTACCGGCCATTTCTGCTTCTCTATAGATTGAACAGGCAGAGTTTATCGTTCTGAAGTAGCTCTTATTCACCAGGCTTCTATGTTGATTGATTGAAAGTTGGGGAATTTTCTATTAAGCTCTAAATTTCTCTTCTGCCAATGGTCTTTTTTTGGTTTCATCTGTACGCTTATAAAATCCAGTATCTGACCAACTATTAGAAGATAAATATAGATATTTTTACTGATATTTTATATTGGATTTCTGAAAACAACCGCAAGCAAATACAAAAGCACATGAGGTGGGAAAATGGGTGCATAAAAATTTATTCAGATGAAGTTAAGACATGTAGTAAATGGAATTTGGCAGCTTGAATGTTCTCTTTGCTTCTGGCAAACCCTTTAAGCTGCTCCATTGATCTCCAACGATTCCCCATATGCGGTACCCTTGATCCATTAATGTTTTCCTCACTTGGGACTTGTATTGTTCCACATGCATGTATTCATCTTCGAAACCCCTTTATTCATTCAATTCATAAAAAATTCAATCAAAGAGAAATGTGCAGAGAAAAAACACATGAAAACTCAGGTAAGTTGCATTGCATACCTTAAGAAGAGCCTAGACCATCCATGGTATCCAACATTAATGAGGTTATCAACGGTAGGAGATCTAAGGGTTTCTTTCCTTGAAGAGACTAGAAAGATTTTCATCCCTCTATCTTTAATGTCATGGAAGAGCTTGAATGTGTGGTCGAGAGCTGGTGCCTTGCTCTCTTCCATCCATGCCTCCAAAGAAGATGAGTTCACCTTCTCTCCCCTGGTTTTTTAGTTTCAAATCAACCAGATTCATATGTAATCAAAACTTGAAGGAATGGAAAATTTAAGACTTACCCAAAACCATGTTTCTTGAAGTAAGGAATGGTGGAGATGAGTGTATCATCAACATCGAAAATCCATGCATCTTTGCCATCACCTTTCAAAGAGCAACAGCGGCTTAAGTATAGTGTCACTTCCTCGATAGCTCTCTGGCAGTCAGCATCGTACTGTGATGAAGTCATGTACTTCTTGATGTGAGCAACGCATTCTTGGGGCACTACATCGAACTCCCTTATGTTGTTCAGCTCCACATTGATCCTCCAACTTTCACAGTAGTTTTTCAAGCTATCTTGTCTTTCATTGATATTCCATATTGGGTTCAAGATGTTCCAGTCAGCAGCTGCTAGCCCAATGCAGAGGCATGTCAGTACCAGAATGAGCACAATTTTCCTTGCCATTTTTGCAGAGAGTAGGTGAGGAATGAAGAGTGATATGAAATTGGAACGTTGATGGTGGGTAATAAAAGGAAAGAGATCACATGGGGAGGTGGGGTCTTACTCTAGGCTGGAACCATGATCCTGTCATGTAGTTATGGAATATCACATGGAATGATGATCTATTAAAATGGAAGATAGTAAATTAGTTGAGGGTTAATGGATATAGGGACAAACCCAATGCGATTATGGGAGTCAAATTATGGTGCCTAAGTCACGTTGTTACCACGTCATGCCATTTAATTCTCAGCTGGCATGGATCAGTTTAGAAGGCACATCCATCCTCACTGTTTTCTTGGATGCCCTATATGATTGCTGGTCTCTCAATTATTTCAGGGCCAGAAGAATAAAAATACGCCCCCCGCAGTTCTTGCCATAAAGCACGGCGATGTTTTTAGTAATAATAATGACACTACACTTTTATGCTTCACGAGGTGGAACTTTTTTGAAACTTTGAATATCAACATCTAATGTCTGGGGGCTAACCCAAGATAAGATCAAAGATAATGAACCTTTTTAAAATTTGCGAGGCATGTAAATTTGGATTCTAGCTCAAGCTCAACATATAACAAAAAGTAGAATTATGTCTCGATAAAAAGAGGAAAAGCACCGGATGGTGGAGACGGCCAAATGCCCATCTCTTTTATCCTTTTTGACAGTAAAACAGATGGTTGGCCAGTAAATAATGTATGTTTCTAAACGGCTTGTTTTTCCACGTCTTTTTCCCTTTTTCCTATTTTCCTTCTCGTTTAAAATTACAGTTGAGGGGAAAATGTCGGTACATGGTTTGAAGATAATGCCATCACAGATTCTGAAACTAGTTATCACTGTTATATCATAGGAAATTCAGTGGGAGTGACAACAGACAACAGTTGAGACCAACAGCAAACCCAATAAACACAATATGGCAAAACCTTTATTTACACATCAAGTTGCCCCTCAAACGACCGAAGATTTATTTGGAGATCAGAACCGAAAGTTCGTGGTGCTGAACTCAGTGTATTACATGTTCGCGAGGAAACCCATCATCAAAGTTGAGAGAATAGCTGTGGAAGTCATAGCTGAACTGCATGCTGCCTCTTTGCAACCTCATAGCTTTCCTCCACTGGGACTTGAGCTTCAAAACAAACTGCTTCAACGCATATAATTTTGGGCAGCAACACAAAGTCGGCCTTCTTTCTACCTCGATAAGTTTGACTGCATGCTCATCGTTTGCTATTTTCTTTTCCCACTTCAAGAACTGAATCCTCTTCACGATCTGCATTCTCAGAATTTTCAGTTCTAAGCTTTTAAAGCTAACTTCTCACTTTATATCCACTCAAAGTTGAGAGCCTGCAAGTCTAAAAGCAACAAGAACAGTAAGATATATAGTTTCAAAGAAAGCATGAACTGAGCCTTTCATGCATCTAATTCCCTACCAAGAGACGTCACTGTCTAAGATGTTAGATGGCACTTAGCCATTTGTCTGACATTAGAACCATTATCACCTAATGTTCTTTCCACTTTGCTTTGTCATCATTCCTAGGTCATCCATTGTCTCAACTTGGAGAAAGAACTAGTGATATGATGTCTGAGATGGGTACTTTCTGGATTAAGTGATTAACCTTCCAAAAAGTTGCTAGCGTTTATCATTTGTGGTTTTTCTCTTGGTTTACGCATGAGAACTTGCTGCAAATAATCTAAGAAATAAGAAAACAAGAGAGATTAAGAGTAGGTTGGACATGACTAAAAAGTTTATGCCGTCCATGGCAAAGTCTGACCCTTCTAGTGCTGAAAGGAGGAAACGAGAGAGAAGCAGTGCCCCTTCTAGTGCCTAAGTTTGACCCTATTATTTGCCCCACGAAAATACTTTTGACTTTATATGGAGAGTTAGGAAGGCCCACAAAGATGTGAAAATATTTTCGTTGGGCAGATTATTTCAGATGCTTGGTGATAATAAATAGTAACAAAAACAGCCACCGATATTACTGTATACGACAATAAGTTTCACCAACATTTCTGCGAAAAAGAGAAAATGATAACTTCCTGCTATGAGAATATAGCGATTTTCAATACCAAGTTTGGTATTTTACATCATTTTTTCAAAAAATTTCTCACTAGTTTCTTTTTTTTTTTCCCTTTGTTTCACATATTAAAATGAACCTTTTCAAAGCCTTCAATCTCACATAGTGGACCACTAACATCTATGTATTGTTGATTTTGAAGACTGATTTTTCTTGATTGCACTTTTAAGATCCTAGCTAAGGTCCACATACAGTTAGTGCTGAACATGATCTTTAACAACAAAAATTTAGATCAAAAGTAGCTCTTATTACAAGTACACAAAATGAAAATGCCACTTTCAGCAATAGATATAGAAAAGAAAACGAACCTTATTGAAGACCAGCACAACAAATTTCAGCTATCAAGCACCACATGCACCATTTATTATTTGAGAGCCACAAACATGAAAGATGTAGAGACACCAAATTCTCTCAGCAAGTTCACCTGGGAATGCATCACATTATCTACTTATATATTTTATACAATCTTCATTTTAAAAATTAAAGTTCTTTAAATTATCAGAGAAAGAAAAGATCATCTATTTGATATCCCAGATACAAACAAAGATTAGAGTGAACTATTTCAGTTGACATAAAGCATAGAATCTCAATAGAGATGAAACAGAGAGCTATAAGTAAAAATCAGGGGTAGGTTCCCTGTTGTCCCTATATGATTGACTAGGCGTCACATGGAAAGCTTGTTTGGATCCAGAATTCCGCTCTATTTAGCTAACATGCCTATGCCAATTGTGGATGTTATACCTATGGCTTTCATCTCATAAACATGATACAAGTGTGGGTAGCCATAGGTATTAATATCTATTAAAGTGATCTACATAAATGCAGCCACCTTATGCCAGCAGACAGAAGAGAATGGGTATTAAAGTAGCAAAAGCCAGCCTCCTTTTAAATCAATCAATAAGTGGTCATGTCAAAACTACCAGGTAGGCAGATTCTAAGCAAAAATGGCAATTGCTTATTGTCTTAATTTTCACCTGCAGGGTACAAGCAAAGCAATTATAATTGGGAGATCATATTTGACAGTGAGGGTTGATTGACAGCTAGGAATGATTCTATTCTAAGTTTTAGGCTGGTATTTCAACAAGGCTTTCTCAAGCTCCGCTTGGAATAATACCATAAGGCAAATAGCTGACAGCCTAAGTTAATCTTGTGGCATTTGGTATTTAGCCATTTTAAGGTTCCTGACTCAGCAAGGAATGTAAAATTTACATCTATATAAAAGCATCCATAAGGAGTTTATGGATATGAGAACCAATATACTCACAGTCTTTATGCTCATTCCTGTCTTGAATACAACTGCAGCATCTGCAAGACAATATAGAGAGAGAGATAGAGGAATTGAGATGTAAATGCTTTCCTTTGATTTACAAATTTGAGACATATTATAATGATCAATTAAAATTTGATTTACAAATGCCAAACCTTATCATAGAAGGCTTTCCCTTGAATTGAATCTCAATTTCACTCAGGTAAAGTCTAAATAAGGTAGGCCTGCAATACCAGTTACAACCATCTTGAACCGTGAAGCAGGTAAACTACAAGCACTCTCAGAAATATCCAATTGCCCAATGGAAATGGACTCATTCAGTAATGAGGAGACATTCAATGATCATCAATATTCTCAATACCAACAAGCGTTCATACTTACTATATTATTTCTGCCATTAATGTTCAGTAGGTGTATACAATAGGCATTATATTTAAAATGATGTAAATTTGTGCAATCTCCAAAATTTTAGACATGCATAAAATAAGTGTTATTGCTCACAATGTAACATACAAATTGTCCTAATTATCTGGTCCAACAAAGACAATTCATATTATCCAAAGCCACACAGATTAATAGTACCAGAATGGAAGTGAAACTGCTGCCAGAGCAGGAGATGATTTCAACAATAGGTGTATTTGACCACCCAACAGTCCCATCAGATAATCAAGAATACCTCCTTCCTAATTGAGACAACCAGAATAAACAATAAATAGTGGGACAAACTAGAAGGTTAGAAGCAAGAAAAAGATGGATTTGGAGCTATAATGGTAACCAACTATAGCATGATACTTCTCATATAACTTCGAAACAAATTTGCACTACAATTGAAGATGTAAAATGCAGTGCTTCTCTTTGAGGGGCAAAATACATTCATTTGACTCATTCTCAATGTTTTGTTACAGATATTGCACAAATTGCATAGAAATAGCATATTCAAAATAGACACTAAAAATGTCCAATACTTGACAGACTACAAACTAAAAAGATTTGATCCTTCCCAGAGCAACAGTTTTTATGCTATAGCTAACCACGACAATTAGGCTAACAGGAGCTTTCTTTTCAGCATCAATGAAACAAATCTTTTTGAAATGTTTTTGTGCATTTATCCAGATGAAAAAATGGTATGAAGAAATGCAGTTAAACTATACATAAAGCTGCAGTATCATTCTAAGGAAAATCAAGGGGAACTCTGGGTATATTGAAGGTCTATTCAGATTCTGAGATCAGTAACTGCAAGAACAGAATCAATGACTTCTGCTTCTGCAGCATCAGGGGCTTAACATAGAACTGTGGCCTGTAAATCATTCAACTCCTTATGATACAATCATAGAAGAATAAAACCACCTTTACTATTTTAAGGAGAAGCCCACATAAAAAAGAATGCTAAAAAAAGACTAAACCCAAACTAAGCTCCTCCATTACATGTGTGCATAAATAAATAAAAAATACATTAGCACAAAGCACATAAACACAAGTAAACCAAAATGGTTGTACACCAAGAAAATAGACATATGCAACAATCACTGATGTTAAAGTTAATCCTCAAGAAATACCTTTGATTTTTTTATTTCCTCTATTTGATGACTACTTTGAGATATTTCAAAGACCGAGTTAGCAAGCACATGATATTGCTTTGAGATGGTAACAGAATCATAAGATGCTGACATCAAGTGTTCAATTATGCAATTCCATCTGCTTGCAATGCTTCCTAGTAACAAGAGCTCCTGGTTTTCATGATATAAGGAGGAGAAAACAAGGACTTATAAGTAAATTAATGCTTAAGGAGACAAACACCTCCAAATAGAGGCTCATATAAGATAACAGGTATATCTTGAACAGACACCACATCTACCACTACCAATCTCAGGTAAGCAAAGATAAAGCAATATGAAATTAGTTAATCACATTGAGTCCAGAAATGAGAACTGAAACTATGCACTTCTAAGAAAGAAGAAAGAAAATTTCTGTTGCAACCAAATTGCAGTTTGTCTCAAATAATTGACAGTTTTAGAACAAGACCATCTCTTCCCAACAATTAAACAAGTTTTCAAGTCCCATTACATCTACCATAAACATAAAACAGTAAAAGGAAGAAACAAAATATCCTTTTCTTATCCTGATAAATCATAAACAAAAGTTACCAGAAATGTACATTCAAAGTCCAAATAAGCAAAAAGAAAATAATGCAGACCATAGCATACCAAAACTTCATACTTCCCAAGCTTTAAAACCTATCATAGCTATATTAGATGGACACAAGACATGACGGCCAAAAAACATAGAACAAATAAAGTGCAAGAACTAGACAAGTAATTGCCATGAACAACCATGGTACACTCACTGCTAGGATACACATCAACCATGGTAAAGCAAGCTTCCGTCATTACTATTTATATCAAGTAGAACGAACTTACAATTGCCTGGTGCAGATCATATTTGCTACTTTTGTCAGAAATGTGCAGCTGCCCAAACACTTTTTTCCATTGTGCATTGGCGTCTGAAAATATTAAGCTTGCACCAGACACCATCCTAATGGTTCTCTTATCAAGAAAATATGACAAAGCCCTTGATTTCCAACGGTTCCAAGTGACAACATCAACTAATGCATCTGCACTTCTATGTACAGAAACAAAGTACATTGGCTCAGACTTTATGGAAAATGATAAAGAGGAAGCATTTGATCTGTTGAAGAATCTTGCAGACTGCAAATACCACATCAGAAAATTGCTAGTTGAAATATAAACAAGGGAGAGCCATGAGTTACAAAGAGAACAATAGAATGGCCTTTTTAGACTCTAAAAGGGTGATGTTAAGAACTTAAACAGATTCCATCACCTTTTACAAACTATGATTCGCCATTCATATTTCTCTACTCCCATGGTTTCCAACAAGGAATTACTAGCAATAAATATTGTTACCTACCGCAACAAAGCTGGAACTGTTTCATGATTCATTTGCTCCCTAAATAGGCTAGAGTCAGAGTCAGTCCGGCTGCTATGTCTCATGGCATTAGAAAGAACATCCAATCCTTCCTCAATAACTGAAACGCATGACACAGAAGATTGTCTCCTGAAGAGTTCATGAAGAGCAATTTTAGTAAAATTATCAGTACCAGACTTTTCGGTTTGAACAGTCGGAGTTAAATCTGGAGATGATGTACTGGTATCCCTCATACAAATCCTGCTTTGCAGTGTCAAATTATTCAAATATGCATTGAGACAGTCATGCTCTGTCTGCGAAAGGTCACTAAGATCCATCTCCACAATTGCTGTAATAACAGCTCTTAGATGTGAATCCCTCAATGGCAAATTATGGAGCAAGTGTTCCGACAAAAAACTTCTTGCCCTTCTAAGAGTAACAGATGACAAATGTGCAAGACCCTAGAACCATTTAAGAAAAAAGAAAGATATTAATAACAATACAATCTCATTGAATTTCAATTAGTAAATAAGAAAGCAGCATATATAAAGACCAGAACCTGAGGAAAGGACGGATGCGATGTCATTTCGGACAGAGCTGCATCAAGCTCCTGAATAGACTCTTGATAAAAATCCAAGCTGCTTAAACGCCTAAAAACCTAAACAATAGGGTAAAAGAAATTTCAATTAATATAGTTTGCATAGCCTATTCCAGATGATGGGGGGGGGGGGGAGAGAGAGTCCTTTTTTTTCTTTTCTTTTATTAAATGGAAAGATCTTGAACAATCACTATCGTACATAGTAAGCCAATCCACGAGCTAGTAGAGAAAAGTGAAAGAGGGTACAGACTACTGACATTTTCAAAGAAGAGGGCCCATTGAAAGGCTCGCTTGATGTTATCAGAGTCCCAGTGAGCGAGAAGACCAGATGATTGATACCCAGAAGCCAAAACCAGGATATCAACAAACCCTTCTATCAGTTTCATCATTTCTTCCAGCGATATGTCTGGGTGAATCCATCCCATCTTCTGGCTTTCTTCCTTGAGGTCTGTTGTGAACGACGTCGATTAACAATGAGACAGGAGATAAGGAAGAGGTGTGAACCCAAGCAGGGTTTGGATCGCAAGAGAGCGGGTGCAGAAGATTGCTACGTTTTCAATAGGGGAGTTTTCCCGCCACAGCTTATAGTTTCAAGAAAGGCTAAAAATGAGAAAGAAGTTGAAACTAAGTTCTACTTTCGGGTTTGTTGTCCCTTTGTTTAATTGACTCAAAAATACTTAAAAAATAAATAAGCACAAAAAAATCGCTCAGTTTCAAAAACAATCACTCAAATGGAGACTTAATGACGGATACTACCTTGATTTTGGATCCAATCATTGCTTATGATTGTATCAAGCTTAAAAATTTTAATTTTTTGGGGTTAGAGGAGGTCGACACCTGAATATTTTTTTCATACACTTTCACACCAGTATACATGCATACTAATATTTGAAAAAAAAAATTTAGTTGGGGATAAATGCTGGCACCACTTTATAATATTAAAAAAATAATTTATTTTTTAGTGATGACATATTTATGGCTTGCACCTACTTTATCAAATAAAAAAACTTTTAAAAAAATTAGGTTGGGGTACTAGATGGGAAAAAATTCGATGATCAGCAGTGATTGACGGCGTTCGGCGGTGGTCGATGGTGGAACTTGCGGTGGTAGGTCAGTTGGGGTTCAAATGGGAGTTTTACAGTGGGAGGCCATTAGGGGTGAGGGAAAAATTAGGAAGAAAAAAGGAGAAAAAAAAAGAAAAAAATACTTGAGAGCACTGTAACATGTGCCTTCAGGTCACATCAGTGCAAGCCTGAAGCTGGCCAACAAAAGATTGTGGCCCCACTGACAAGGCTGACGTTGGCCATCTCATGCACGGCCTGACACCGGCTATCTCATTGCCACTTAGGCCTGCTTTGCGTGGCCAGCCTGGGCATCTAGTACCCCCAATAAAAAAAATATCTGATAAAGTGGGTGTCGACCATTAGTGTGTCAACACTAAAAAAATATTTTTTAATATTATAAAATGGTGTCGGCCACTTATCCCCCAATCAAATTTTTTTTTCAAATACTAATATAAATGTATATAAGTGCGGTACTGTTTGAAAAAAAATATTCATGTGTCGGCCATTAAGTCCCTCAACCTCAAAAATTAAATTTTTTTAAGGTTAACACAATCATCACGCAATGGTTGGGTCCAAAATCAAGGTGGTGCCTGCCATTAAGTCCCCTCAACCCCATTTTACTATTCATTTTAAATTATTTGAACGATTATTTTTGAACCTAGGTTATTTTTATAATTATTTATTTTCTTGGTCATTTCGGTAAAATAACTTTAATATTGAGGGGAACAACATATATGGACTTACTACTATTAGTAGTCGGGTCTTTGTCGCATGGAACGGGTGTTACATTTGTCTGCTCCGAGAAGGCCTCACAAAACAAGCCTTTTATACGGTTCCTTACTCGACCGCAAGCAAACCCAGCTCTCATTTCTAGGTAGCATACCTCAAAACTCATTTCCCTTAAAAACGGGCTTTATTTTTTCTAATCAAAATCAACTATTACAAACATTAAATCAAAATATCCAAATACAACTAAAAATAAAAAAGTTGTATAGTTTTTTTCCTAATTATTGTATTCTTTGTTGATTGGAAATGGTCGCTTCCAGTTGCTTGGTTCAAATCATTCCCATAAGCTCGCTCACAGGGAGATCACTCAGAGTATAACCCTGAAAACAAAAGCGCATTGGTGAGAATCCAATGCCCCGAAAACCCAAAGGGTTCCTCCGCAAGGTTCGTCCACGGAGGGTGAGTCGGGCCTAAGATCGGCCGAAAGGCGTAGTCGATGGACAACGGTGAATATTCTGTACTACCCTTGTTGGTCCCGAGGGACGGAGGAGGCTAGGTTAGCGAAAGATGGTTATCGGTTCAAGGACGCAAGGTGCCCTGCTTTTCGAGGTAAGAAGGGTAGAGAAAATGCCCGAGCCAATGTTCGAGTACCAGCGCTACTGCTACTGAAGTAACCCATGCTATACTCCGTGAAAAGCTCAAACGACCTTCAACAAAAGGGTACCTGCATTCAAACCGAAACAGTGGGTAGGTAGAGAATACCTAGGGGCGAGACAACTCTCTCTAAGGAACTCGGCAAAATAGCCTCGTAACCCGGAGAAGGGTGCCTCCTCACAAAGGGGTCGTGATGACCTTTGATCAAAATAAGCATAAACTAAATGAGAGTTTGAAAGAATAAAAAATCTTTCGATTTATAAATAATATAACTCTTTCTTTGAATTTTTTTGAGTCCCGCCACGAGGTTTGAATATTAAGTATGAATCATAGTTCAAATACTTTGTGATCCATTTCATATATTCCGTGCTCCGGATACTAGAATGACTATCCGACGGATAAAACTATCTCGATCAAGATGATGAGACCCATTTTCGTACTATCAATAGGATCAATTATAACAAGTCACACACTCATATTAGAAATACGAAACAAATAAATTTCGCGGTCGAACTACCGAAATAGAATGGGGCTAAAAATCCGAGAACTAAAAGTTTCACTTTTGTATTGAAAAGCGAGGCTTCGTGATTCTTGTGAATCTAATTCATTGAAATTCCATCCAGTAAAACGGAAGAATTATAAATCTCCAAAATAATAGATAGGAGCCCAAACTATGTGATTGAATAAATCATCCTCTATCTGTTGCGGGTCGAGTACTCCTTCTCCTTCCCCTTCTTCAAACTCCGATTCGTATTTTCATAGAGATTTCTCGATCAACGATAGAACAAGATCCATTTTGCATCATATATAAGGATTCCCGGCTCGGACCGAAGAAGCAATGTCACTCGATCATTATCAAACTGACCGCAATCTTTTTCTGTCCGTGAGGATCCCACCAGAGCGCCTTCTACTTCTAATAGGCCATGAACTAGATCGAACCCGTATGAAGTTTTACCATGAGCAGATTGGATCCATTGGGCAAATATGGGTTCGATCAAGATTTGTTTCTCCGAGTCCCAAAAGCAAGCATGACATCATTATGCACATAAAGTCCCAAAGTATGGAATCCCGGAAAGAGGTCGCCCAACTTAAATGGGATATGATAGCTTCTTTATGGTCTAACATTCTTGCCAATACATTATCCTCATTCTGTTCCGGATTGTAATCTCTAATAAAAAATATAGCTCCGTGGGCAAAAGCTCCTGTCATGATGAATCCTGCGATGTATTGGTGATGGGTATATAACGCAGCTTGAATAGTAAAGTCTTGTGCTATGAACGCATAAGGTATTTCTACATACCCCCCACTATGCCCGATATTCTAAGAAAAGTCCCCTTTTACATAGAAGAGGTCGGATTAACATAGCGTTCATATCCTAAAGCAACAACCAATGCCTTCTTGTCATCTAGCTTTTCTTTTTTATCGGAGCGAAAGCTAAAGTAGTACTCTATAACCAATAGGGTGGAAGTATAGGCTTTTAGTGACGTCTTCCAAGTCTATTGAATTATAGTACTTTGTCTCCCAAGTACAATATACTAGTCCGGGCCAGACTAATATATTCATACTCTAGATGTTTCATTGGTCATTATATGAAATTAAATGCCCAGCAAAAAAGTAACTACCAGTGAGGGGGCTATTGGAGATAGCACCCGAGCGTAACTGCTGTATAGTAATAGGGTGCCCGAATGTATAGTTATAGGGTGCGCGAAGCCCACCTCTCGTATTTAAAAGAGGAGGGAGGTGGGTCCTTAGCGCCACCCAGATAGAGTGTGAAGAGGAAGAGTGAGGGGGCTATTGGCTATAGCACCCGAACATTAACTTCATAGCTCTATTTTAGTATCTTATAGAACTACTTAGAACTACTGAGTTTATTGTTTATTGTCCTTGTCCGGTAAGCCTCCCCGAGGGAGGTATGGAGGGGTAACGTACCTTCTTGCCTTGCGCTTGCGCAAGGGAAAAACCAATAAAAAAATTTAGAAATTTTTGATTTGAGTCTATAACGTATCATTTGTTGTATCCCGTATGGAGCCATCTTCTTCGCCCGACATGCGCTACAAGTATCCCTACTTGGTCGGCCACCGGTGGGACCGACGCGCGCCCAAGAAAGTGTGGTGGCGCTACACCGCTTCTGAGCAAGACCGCCTTCTCGCATCGAGAGTCTGTTCCTTTCCTCCTCCATTTCAGTTGGAGTTTTTTTCTATCTGATTTAAGGAATCCGGAACCGATCTCAAAGCTTTTTCAAGAGCGTCATGTCCCACTCGAATATCTTGAAGTGCCTAGAATCCCTTCGCTCGTTGGCGGCAATTCCTATAGTTGTAAACTATAGAACGTCAATTCTTTCTTCAGCTGCAACACTTTTTGCCATCCCACCTGATGAGAATTATCAAACAGATGGTTAGCAGAGCCACTTCCGGTCAAAAGAATGTTAGGCTGAAGAGACCTACTGGACAAGGATTGGGGTTACAGCCTCCAACCAAATTCCTGCGATGTGGAATTCTAAAGCTGGCGTGTGCGCCGTTCCGCACCCTACCCGGAAACTTGGCCACTCGGACTTATCTCTTGTTCTTGAGCTACGTGATTTATGGCCCATAAAACCATAATCCCTACTTCAATCTCTATCGAGATTCCGTAATCTGGGTCATGGGGACCACCGCCTTCTCGCGTCATCTACATATCCTATAATAGTCTAGTAGTGAGGAGAAGATATCGCACCTACATCTCCTATAATAGTTGTCACAAGAAGATCTCGTTAAACAACTTATAATGCCAACTTCCGTAAGGTGTTTAAGTGGTTCTCATGTAGCCTTTGATTCACGTAAGTAGATTGATCCGCCACGGACGGTTAACCCCGTGAGCGTTCTCTTAAGCTCTGAACTACAAGTAAGAATGCCAGAGGTTTCAGACTTAACTCTTGATACTCCGCTCTGAGATCACACTAACAGTGATTTCGGGGAGGAAATAATAAAGAAAAATTTATACAAAGCTAGATATGAATCATCCACACCCTCTTTTTTGGATTTCATTAATTGAATTTTGTTTGATTAAGACTAAGTTCGTAAAAACACCGCCTTCTTTAAAATATCATGAACATTCTTTGTGGGTTGAGCTCCTTTTTCAAGGAAATAGAGAATGGCGGGAACATTTAAATAGGTTTGATTATTTATCGGATCATAAAACCCACTTTTCAAGATCTCTTCCTCTCTTCGGATCGAACATCAATTGCAACGATTCGATAAACGGCTCATTGGGATAGATGTAGTTAAATAATACCCCCCTAGAAACGTATAAGAAGTTTTCTCCTCGTACGGCTCGAGAAAAAAATGATTAATTAAAAGTTATGTCTATGTATGGAATTAGAATGTATGAAAGCAATACTCTAACCGCTGAGTTAAGTAGGTCATTTATTATCATAAGGAATCATAAAGAGAAAGAAAAGGGACCTATTACATCGATGGATTATAAATCCAATATTACTTCTAAGCAATACCAATCAAACAGACCAAAAGGGTATGATTATGATGTTGGATCATGTAATATTCATCTTGACAAGAAATTATCTACATAATATGATAAAATATGTATCACAAACACAAGGGCTATAGCTCAGTTGGTAGAGCACCTCGTTTACACGTGCGCCAATGTTTTTCAGGGAAGTCTATCATGCAATCAAAAGAATTGATCTTTTTGAGAAATCGATGTCTTACTCCATTACTTTGAAGGAACAAAACAAGAGAACAATAGCCTGACAAATTCAATGCGTAATCTTAGCATTCAATTTGTATTCCTGAATAATCTCATTATTCAATTATTCAACCATTTCATTTTACCAAGTTCAATGTTAGCCAGATTAGTCAACATCTATATGTTTCGATGCAACAACAATATGTTATTTGTAACAAGTAGTTTTGTTGGTTGGTTAATTGGTCATATTTTATTGATGAAATGGGTTGGGTTGGTATTAGTCTGGATACAACAAAATAATTTAATTAGGTCTAATGTACTTATTCGATCTAATAAGTATCTTGTATCGAATTTATAAATTCTATGGCTCGAATCTTTAGTATTCATTATTTATTACTGTGTTTACTATTTAGGCGAATACCGTCACCCATTCTAACTAAGAAATGAAAGGAATTTCAAACGGAAGAAGTGGGGAAAGTGAGGAAGAAAGAAACATAGAAATAGAAACTATTTCGAAGGGGAGGGCTAACCGAAACAGGGGACCGAAGAAAATACTTCTTCTTACCTTTTTCGGAGGAAGAGGTGGATCCGAGCAAAATGAACAAGCAGAAAAGCTACGAGTGACTGGAAAGAAAAAAAAAAAAGGGCGAACTCCACTTTGTTTGTCTGATTCGCGATGAAGGGTCCCGTTGAATTCTTAATGATCATGATCATTATATTTTGGTCGTATAAATGACAACAAATGGATCACTTTTTCCGATGATTTTTTGAAAATGAACTCAATTTCAATTAATTGATTCATAGCATCGCTCTTCGATAGTATCTATCGATACTTTCAAGGTTAGAAGAAAAAGGAATCACTCAATTGGATGACACAATATATATTTAATATTTCTTTTTTTACGTCGACGGATATCAATCAAACCTTTTCTAGACTAGTCTAACCTTACTCGATTTATTTTAGTATTTCATCAAAGTTTGAATGAGGTATTCAACTCCGTGGATGAATCGAAAAGAAATCTTTATCGGCTCTACCTCCTATTTTTATGAAGAAAATGAATCTTTTATCGAAGGATCGAGAAAAAATGGGTCCGGATCTCCATGGAATGATTTGGAAGATCCAAAACCAAAAATAGTGGTATTTGCTAGCAACAACATAATGGAGGCGATCAATCAAGATAGATTGATCCAAATCGATTCAAATCCAATATAGCACCTATGGGTACATAAGAATGGATTGAATCGATTCATTAAAAGAATCGATCCGATCGCAACTTCGAATATGGAATTCAAAGGGATCAAATAGGAAATGATACTCGAATCATAGAACTATAATGAAATATACGATCAACCAACATTTATCGAATTTGAAAAAGACAATCGGAAATGATAACAAAATGCATAGGTTGTTAGAAGGAGTTCGAAAATGCATATACATATTGTATACCACTTCATTAGCTTATTTCCTTTATGAGGAAGAAAGAAAAGTAAAGAACCTGCAGATATTGGTAAAAATACAATTATTGTTAACCAAGGAAAATAATTCGTGGTAAAGACAAGATACACTTGGATTGAAAACCCGTGCTCAAAAGGTTTTTTGAGCACGGGTTTTTCAAGAAAAAATCAAATGGATTCAAAATGTATTCAACTAGGGTTTTCTGGACCGTATCAATAAGCTAGACCCATACTTCGAGTTGTTTCATGCCATAAATAAACTCGAACGCTCAAGAAATCCGTTGGACAAGCGGATTCACATCTCTTACAACCAACACAATCTTCTGTTCTTGGAGCGGAAGCAATTTTTAACAGCACAATCAAAACCTAAAAAGCATCAGGCGATTTTTATATTATATCACAAACTTTTATTGGGTGCCATTTTTTTAAAGAAACAAAAAATAATAATAACTACGTGATTAATTTTGATCTTCAATATTGATTTAAATGTATCAATTCATTATTTTATATATGGATGATATTAACAATTTATGAAAACTAAATAAAAAAATTTCAAATTTTAAAATTGTACAAATAAAAAATTCATAAAAACATTCAACATTAGATCATGTACAATATCAAGATTTATCCTAAAATATTATTCTCAGTAACATTCTGATCCAGGATGTTAATAAGGTTAGTGTTTCACAGTCGGCAACAATAGAACAAGATCAGCAGAATCATGCTGATGTGGTAACTGGTGTGATAAGCACATCAATTTGCATGTATTCAAGGTCTGGCTGTTTGGTAGATTCTATTGAATATTTCCCTGGGAATGTGAAGAAGCGGGTAATGTGTTATAACTAAAGCTCGATGATTGCTTCCTATAGGGTATCATGTAGTCACAATGGGTGAGTTCTTTTTACCATGGACTGCAACAAGATCAACGTGGCTAGATATCATTGAGAGGGATCAGTCGCCTCTGCTTATGCTAAAAAACATAAATAAAGCATGTACAGAAAATAATTAAAAATGAGTTTTTAGACAACTAGATATAAGAAAATAAGTTTACAGGTTCACTACCGTTTCGCCAAAACCTCTCAGAAACATGTTATAAGTAATAGAAAAATAACATTAAAACTACAATGTCAAACAAAAACCGTGAAAATCTTTCAAACAATAGCATTGGCAGCACTTGCAATTCTAGGCCACAGATCGGCACATTCCTTTCCAATGGGGCCAGTGATAGCAGATCCTGAAAACACCAAATCAATAAGCACCAGTAAGTTCCAAATACCCAATCCAACAAAGTACCACTTTCTGCCACTTAGCTACGGATCAATAGTGTAACAAGCCAACAAAAGACAACTGATTTTTCTTAACTATTGCACTAACCTATGTTTCTTCCAACCATCAATATTGGGCACATGCCTTTATCCATCACTCTCAACCAAACCCAGATGTAACATAATTTTTACTAAGGGCAGAAATTAGAATAGCCACAGGCGTGTTCGTTTCAGAATTATGGTATTACCAATAGCAAAATTCCAGGAATATTCACTTGATCTCAACTCTAACATGGCAAGAGCAATAGAACCATAGCAAACAGGAAAAGGAAACATTTAAAAAGCGATAAGAACAACATAAACATCTGAAGTTTAGATCCCCACAAGTACTCGTTGAAAACTTGCAATTTATAACTAGATATAATGAACACGATGAACTGAGTTGGTTTACCTTTCATTTCCCCTTTGGGGTTGACAATGACACCAGCATTATCTGTAAACAGATAATAAACTCAAATTACATTTTGAAAGGAAAGGCAATTAAATGATAGTAATATGTAATAAGTAATAACTAAATCAAATATACCAGCAGACAGGTAACACAATGCAATAGATAAACAACATCATGCTGTTTAAAACTGGCGAATTCCCATAATTCTATGCTTCTCATTAAGAGTAACCAACGATTAAAACCAGCTACCCAATTATCAAACGAAGCAACAAAGACGAAGAAATAAAAGGAAGAGACAAGAGGAAATGTTTGGACCTTCAAAGTACATGTAGACGCCATCCTTTCTACGCCAAGGCTTCCGCTGTCGGACGATGACAGCTGGCAACACCTTCTTCCTCAAATCTGGCTTTCCTTTCTTGACGGTAGCCATGACCATGTCGCCGACACAAGCCGATGGAAGCCTGTTGAGACGACCTTTGATTCCTTTCACTGAAATGATGTAGAGGTTCTTCGCTCCCGTGTTGTCTGCGCAGTTCACCGTCGCTGCCACCGGCAAACCCAGTGACATCCTGAACTTGTTCCCCGCACTACCTCCCCTTCCTGTTGCAAATGAAAAGAAAAATAACCGTCGAGACCAGCGAAGGTGTTGGTTGGAGAATCGGAAAGTGAGAGAAAATGAAGGAAAAATGTTTACCTCGCTTCGACATTCTTGAACGGCTCTGATCCGCTCCGCCGTTTGCATATGCCTGTTTTCTTGAGAAAGGGCTGCTGCTTCATTATATACGCTGGCCTAGGGCTTTACTTGAGATTTTTGGACTGTTTGGCTACACAGATTCAGGTTTTCACTTTCTTAAACCAAAACGCAGCGTTTTATTTAAAGGAGATCGAGCCAAGAATGATATCCTCTCCACCGTTCTTCCTCTAAAAAGATAATTGTAAATAAAAATAAAAATATTGAAAACGGTTGCAGAACTTAATAAAGAACCAAAGCAATGCATTGCATTTCGCTGCCCAGCTCTCACCTGCTGTTGCACTCTCCAGCCAAAACTACCTTAAAATTGGCATGCCACGTCAGCCCTAGAATGTTCTTCAACGACAGTGCTACTAATAACAACAGCGGTAGCACAAATGGTTTCAGTCTAATAAAAAACGTCTCCAAGCTGCTCTGGGGCGCATCCCTCCCTCCTGGAATTCTAATCTCAACCGTCCGTACAGCATGGACTTCCACGTGGCAGATCATGATGTCCCAACTGGCTCCCTCCGATCCCTCCGGCGCTTACACCAGGCCTTTCTCAAAATTCCGCCTCAACCCAACCGCCGCAACCACCAAACTTCACCTCTACGTGGGCCTCCCCTGTCCATGGGCCCACCGGACCCTAATCGTCCGTGCCCTCAAGGGCCTCGAAGAAGCCGTCCCCGTCTCCGTCGCAGGCCACGGCCTCGACGGCTCTTGGGAATTCAAAGATGTCCCCGACAAGGACAATGATATCCTGGTTCCTACCATGGATGGAGTAAATAGGTGCCGGAATTTGAAGGAAGTTTATAGGCTAAGAAAAGGCGGGTATGATGGGCGGGCCACGGTGCCAATGCTGTGGGATGTAGAGAAGAAAGAAGTAGTTTGCAATGAGAGCTATGATATTATTGAGTTCTTCAATTCGGGTCTAAACGAGTTGGCCCAGCACCCTGGTTTGGATCTCTCCCCTGTGGAGCTGAAAGAGGAGATTGAAGAGTGGAATGGGGTGATTTACCCCAATGTTAACAATGGAGTTTACAGGTAAAAAGAAATTTTGAAAACTTTGCTGATAAAATTACTTTTAACGTTTAAAACTTCTATGGTTGCATAAATTACCCCAGTTGGTTTGAGTATGATTTGGATGATGTTGTAGATGTGGATTTGCTCAAAGCCAAGAGGCATATGATGTTGCGGTGAGTGGTTTGTTTAGTACATTGGATAGGATCGATGATCATTTGGGTAGTTCACGCTACTTGTGTGGAGACAGATTGACTCTTGCGGATATTTGCTTGTTTACTACATTGATTAGGTTTGATCTTGTCTATAATGTTTTGTTCAAATGTACCAAGAAAAAGCTGCTCGAGTATACCAACCTTCACGCTTACATGCGCGATATTTATCAGGTACCGCATGGTTAAATGTTATGAATTGTTCAGATCATAGCTGTAAACAATTATATGCATATATGTCTAAATTCTAGAACCCACTGCACTTTAACCACTCCAACTAAGCTCAAGCCGCTAGTTAATGTGAAAGAATAAGGTGATTTTAGGTTGCTTGGCAGTTCAAAAAATCCTCAGCTATGAAATGTAGATCATTTTCATTTCTACTTCTGCTTTAGCTTAACTTGGCCTAGAAGACCTTGTTGTTTCTCCATATTTGGGCAGTGAATTTAGTTGGTAATGCTTGTATAGAGCATCTTGTATCACTCGCTATAAGTTTGTTTAGGGGCATCGATTAGGATTCTGTTTTTGTTAAGGTTTTCCGACTTAAAATCTACAGTATGTAGAACTGTAATGTTGTGCTTCTTATCAGATTCCGAAGGTAGCCACCACTTGCAATTTTCTGGAAATTATGGATGGGTATTACCGGATGCTTTTTCCATTAAACCCCGGCAGCATTCGACCAGTTATGCCCTCAGTGTGTGAGCACGAATTCCTCTCTAGACCCTCCAAGAGGGAATCAATGTCTTCTGTAGGTAAAAGAGTGCAACATGTTTTGTAAGTACCTCCTTAAGCCTAAACTCATGTACATCTGTTTAATTTTGGTTTATAATGTTAAATTGTTAAAATATATTATTTTATGAAATTATGTTAAATTCTGTCACTGTTCACTCCTTTCTTTTGCATTTTGAAAAGCAGATAATAAGGTATAAAAAATGAACTCCTTTACATGCAAAACTTATTTCTTTTCACATTCCAACTATATATATTGCCCTTTACCATTATTAATAGGAACCATAAACAATAAGAATAATAAGAATACAAAGAATAATAAGAATACAAAGACATGATACATAATACAAATGATGAATAAGACACTATGAATTGATGCTCTGATGTTATGGCTGCAGAATAATCTTAAAAAAGGTGAAAGACAAACTGGCAATAACCACAACATTGGAAGAATTTAAGAATAAACCAAAGATGCATCACTTTGATCAAACTGTTAAAAAATGTATTGTAGCATTGTTATCATCAAATCAACCTGACGATAAACTCTAATAAACTAAGAAACCACTTCCAAGAGATCTGCCGCATTAATGATGCACAAAAAGTTAAGTTATAGATTATCTTCCTGTTCATCATCTCGAATTCCAACCTTATATACACTATCACTGTGTTTTATCATGATAAGGCTCTCCAAGAATGATAAACCACTATAGAGCGAAACACTTTTGTAGACAAAAATCACAATATTGTGAATTGAACTTAAAAACAAAATAAAATTCAAATAATAATATTAAAGAAATGCAAATATACAAATAAAAATCACAATATATTTTTTATGAAATAAAGTGGACACATACATACATGTATATAGACCACCATTTCTAAGTCAGTCTAGTACATGGAATGCATAAGCAAATGATACGTACTTAAATATAAACACG
The DNA here is from genome assembly GCF_025698545.1 of Gossypium raimondii. Taxonomy (NCBI): domain Eukaryota; kingdom Viridiplantae; phylum Streptophyta; class Magnoliopsida; order Malvales; family Malvaceae; genus Gossypium; species Gossypium raimondii. The sequence goes on along the minus strand of NC_068571.1, from coordinate 26,311,729 downwards.
TTTATATATTTTAAAATGCCTTAAGAAACACTAGAATTTATTCACACCCGCAGGATGAAAATATTTTTATAAAATAATTATATTTAAAATTGAATTAAAATTATATAGAATAATTTCTAATTAAATAATTATTAGTTAAGATTTTTACAATTTTGATTTATTTTATATCACTTAATGTTACTTTAAAAGAAAAACATAATTTGAAATATTTATTGAAAGAAATTATAATTGATGAAACTGTGGAGCCATAATGAGGAAAAACTGTACATAACTACTTGTGTTTATTCAAAAATTTTGAAATTGTTATTTAAAAGAAAACTTAATGCACACTTTTGGTACTAAAATATATTGTTTTTTCCATGGTTTTTAAAGTTTTATTTTTACTCACTTCAGTTTAGGATCAAATTTTATTTCATGGTGTTTACATGAGATTTCTCTTTCTTATTCTTAAGCAAGTCCTCAAGAGGGCTTAGTTGATCCATAATTTATGTTTCAATTTATGTTTCCTTTTCGCTTATTTCGAGAAATGTATCGATCAATTCCGATTCTTTCTTTTTCTATTGATTCTTTTCCGATCGAGATGTATGGATTCATGAATTTATGTGTCTATATCGATCTTGTTCGTGGATTAACGAAAATGTGCAAAAGCTCTATTTGCCTCTGCCATACTATGAGTATCTTCCTTTTTGCGTATGGCATCGCCACTCCCTTTGGCAGCATCCACTAATTCAGAACTTAATTTGAAAGTCATATTTTGACCCAGACGTTTTCGGGATGCCCCTAATAACCAATGAATAGCAAGTGTTTTTCCTTGTGTGGATCCTATTTCAATGGGAACTTGATGAATCGATCCGCCTATACGTCTTGCTTTTACTGCTATATCGAGAGTTACTCCACATGTAACACCCCCAACTCGTATCCCTCGCCAGAGCCGTGTTACGGAGCATTACCGGAGTTTACAGATCAAATAGATAGAAATTTTATCATTTCATATAACATAACATTCATGTCAGAAACCTATCAAACTCATACATATTGTCCCTTATTCGAGCCTTCAAGGCCCAAAGTACGCGTTAGAAATAAGTCTAGACTAATTTGGAAACTCAGGAAATTTTTCGGAATACATTAAAAATTTTCAAAGCTGTAGGGGTCACACGACCAAACCACATGTCCGTGTGAACATACTGACTTGCAAACCTTTACAAGCCACAGGAGACACACGGCCGTGTCACTTGACTGTGTGTCACACACGACTGAGACACACGCCCGTGTCTCTGACCTTGTGGATGAAAATAGGCTATTTTATAAGCCATTTTTCTCACCTAATTTGATGTCAACCTACAATCAATATTATGCATATAAACAAGTCATATTATAGCATCTAAAATCAATACCTAAACATGTAGTATATTCACATAAAATCAATATGCCCTTAGGCATCTTAAATGACCAATACAATTATGTTTAACCATATATACCATGTAACCAAGTAATCAACTAACTTTTATGTCTAATCACATCAATACACAACATGTAAATCATTTACTAAAACTTACCATTTGGTACCAGTTGTACCACTTATTTAATAACATAAAATACATATACACTTACTAAAACATAGTACCAAATCACACCAAGTTATAAAACATACCTCATATGCATTTTCAACTACTATTTTGTCTTTCATTATTCCACACATCAACATTATAAGGAAAATTAAGCACATACTAAAATACCAAAACACAAACCAAATATATGACTAATCTCAACAAAATACATATAGACCAACATTTAACCAAAATAACCTATACATGTCATTATAACCAAAATCAAAACATTCAAAAGTATCGATAGAACCGATGGATAGTGTGATATAACTCTGACAAGCTTCCAACCCAATCAAGCTTCTGATAATCTATGAAATAAAGGATAAACAACTACGTAAGCAATGAATGCTTAGTAAGCTCGTACAAACTTTAAACATAATATTCCAATTCAATAATAAATTTTATATATTAAATATAAAGCTATACCAATGCCTCAAGATTTATCAACTACATAACCACCAGCTCATAAATAAGTAAGTCTATCAACATCATATATATATTCATTTCTAATTTAATAGGATTTTATAAACATTATACACCATCATTAACCTTTTCATAAAACTACGAATAACTTCCTTTACTTATTTTCCATTCTATTTATTAAACATAAACTTAAATAACAACATCAATTAACTAATTAATATATTTATTCATAACATAGGTAAGTTTAACCATAACATACATAATTTCTCATATATATAAGTACATTAATCAACTCATCCCTTTTCATCATATCACATTTTAATTATGAACTTACCGTTTCATTTGTATAATACTAGACATAAGTATATACATCAATCATAATCTCAAGCTTGACATAAGCCCAATCACCATCATCTATACACAATATAGTACATTTATGTATATAACTCATTTTCATGTTTCAAATCACTATCCCATTTTCAATTCTCATACAATATCATCCAATATCAATCATAGTACCGTTTTATTTAATTACCCCTATTAAAACGACTCGGTCTCGAACAGATACATGGATCCAACCAAACACATCAGTTTGGCACCTAGTGCCTCATCAGATAATTCGGAGTAGTAAATTGACACGCTGTGTCTCATCGGTTAAACCGAAGTAAGTTGGCACCCAGTGCCTCATCGAATAAATCCGAAGTAATAAATTGACACCCAGTGTCTCATCGACTCGAAGTCGAAGAAATCCCTGAACTCTTCCAATCCTATGGCATGCATCTATATCTGACTCAGCCCGATACAGTTAATAGGGTTCCAATTCATTTTTCAAATACAACCAATATTCATTTCAATTCAAATAATCAATACATTTAATATATATATCAATTTCAATCCATTCAACCAACTTGAATTCAATTCAATAACAAAGTGTCAAATACTCAAATTACACATGCTAACATCTTTTATTTAATTAACAATGTCCCAATTCACACCATTTCTATATAAATAACTATTTACATATCAAACCACAATTGTTTATACATTGACATTAGCCATTCAATACTCAATTCATGAGTACATAACTCATGTATCTCATTTAGTCACAACATATCTCATTTTCATTTGTGTTCGAGTCAATATTCAATAATTAACAAATCTTTCAAATTCATTTAACAATTTACCTTATCGAGATTTTTCATACGAAGAACGACTTACGGATAAGAGTCCATCATCAACAGAAGCTCATAGAGCTAGTCCACCAGAACACACCAACAGAAGCTCATAAGAGCTGAACAGAAGCTCATGAGAGTTGATCCATCCAAATCACTCCAAACAGAAAGTAAAACACGAGAGTTCGCAACAGATGTTGAACCTCGATTTACTTGGGTAATATTCCGATGTCTCCCTCCAATACCACCATACACCAATTTACAAATGTACTCAAATTTCGCGTTCAATCCAAACTAAGTATTAAATTCGATAATATATTTCCAATAATAATTCAATTCCAACAATATAACACACACATATATAATACCCATCACCAAATAACATTCATTTTAATCAAAATTATACAAAATATAGTACATACGAACTTACCAGGCTAAATTGCTGAAATACCAAGATTTTGGGGCATTTTGGTAATTTTTCATTCCCTCAATTTTCCACTTGATCTTGATCTAAATTAATAATTTCATTCAATTTATTAATTTAAATAATAAAAAATTCCATTTCATGCAATTTGGTCATTTTTGCCATTTTTACAAAATTGCCCCTAAATTTTTGCTTTTATTCAATTTAGTCCCTGAGCCCAAATCATGCAAATTAACCATTTTTAATGCAAAGCTATGCTAGCATAATATTCATGGCATTCAATACAGCCCAATTTTTCAATAATTTCACAACAAACCCTTGTATTTTTACTATTTCAACAAATTAGTCCCTAATCAAAAAATTCATCAAAATTACTTAATAAAATACTTTTAAATATCACCCAACATCTCAAATTCATAATTTAATAACTAAAATCATATATATTCATCAATTTCAACATTCAAAATCTTTAACAAAATCAAAAACTAGAGTAAGATTTAGTTAGACTTAATTTTAACAATCTCAAAAACATAAAAATTACAAGAAACGAGTAAGAATTGAACTCACATGAAGCTCTCCCATGTCTGTTTTTGAACGAAAATTTGGAGAAAAATAAATAATTTCCTAGAAACTTTCTAATTTCACTTTTATTTTATTTTAATTTCAATTTAATTACAATTTTGCCATTAATGGCTTTATCTTATTATTTTTCCATGTTATGCGGCCTCATCTTTTCATTTAGGAATAATTGCTATTTAGGTCATTCATTATTTATTAATCAAGTCATTTAGTCACTTTATTATTATAATTAGCAAGTTTTGCATCTTTTTCAGTTTAGTCCTTTTTAATTAATTAATTGTCGAAACGTTAAAATTTTTCAATGAAACTTTAATACTACCTTAATGACACTCCGTAAATATTTATAAAAATATTTACGGCTCGGTTTATAGAAATGAGGTCCCGGTACCTTATTTTCTAAAACCACTTGAACTAGAGTTTTATCACTCGAATCTAATAATTTATTATAAGACATAAATTACTAATTCAAAATTTTTTTAAAATCATATTTGACTCATAAATATTAAATAATAAAATTTACTAGCTTACTCGCCTGATTTGGTGGCCACAAATCACTGTTTCCGACATCACTGAAAATTAAGTTATTACACTACGTATTGCTTGACGTAAAACAGATAGTGGATTTGTTTCTATTTTTTGTTGAATCATTTTCAAGGCTCGGTTAACCAACATGTTAACTAATCTATTATGATAAATTGGATCGGATTTTACAGTTTTTTCTTCTGCAGTACCTCGACGTGACATGAGCTTGAAAGGGGTTCAAGAATCCATTTTCTTTTTATAATGGATAAAATCATTTATTTTGACTTTTTGACCCCATATTGTAGGGTGGATCTCGAAAAATATGAAGGATCTTCCTCCAAGCCGTACATACGACTTTCATCGAATATTGTTTTCCGTAGAATTTCATATGTATCTATGAGATCGAGTATGGAATTCTGTTTGCTCACTTTAAATTGAGAATCTGTTTCCTCCCTTCCCTACTAGGATTGAAAATCCTGTATTTTACATATCCATACGGTCGAGTCATTGGGTTTCCGAAATAGTATAAAAAGAAGTGTTTCAAATTATTGCTATTTGACCCAGACTTGTTCTAAAAGAGTCGAGGCATTTCGAAATTGTTTATTAACACAGACAAAGTCAAGGAAAACCTTTGAAATTATTTCAATATTGGACCTTGGACATATAATAGTTCCAAATCGAATCTATTTAGAAAGAAGATTTGTTGTCTCATGGTAGCCTGCTCCAATCCCCTTACAAAACTTTCATTATTGGGTTAGCCATACACTCCACATGTTTCTAGCAATTCACATGGCATCATCAAATGATACAAAGTCTTAGATAAGAATCTACAACACACTAGAATGCCCTTGTCGGTGATCCTTTACTCCGATAACATTACCAGGCGTTCTTAATTTGGTCTTTTCGATATTAAAAACTAATAGCTGAGGTATTCGACCAACCATATGCTACCACGTGTCATGCAATGATACCATTAAGACGCCATCCTTCAAAAAAAACCTTAAAACATATTCAAAAAATGAAAAAAAAATTAAAAACTTACAAAAAAAATTATAAAAAATGAAATCATAAACATTATTATAATAATACTTTTTTCACTTTAAATCATGTGAAATATAGAAAACAAGCTCCATAGATTTCAAAAAAAATCATAATTTTCAAAATCTTTTACCACTTCAATTAAAGCTTCATTTAATCCTTAAATCAAATTTTCTTTTTATACATTTATTCGTTACATAAATTTTTAATCAATAATTTTTGTGTTATAAGCCTCAATTATAACTGTTCATATAACTACTCTGCTATCACTTGCAAATATCGACTCTTCATTCTAAACTTAAAATTTGATTGAATTTTATTATATATTATGTCCAGCTTTTAAATTGTATTAATTAACTACCATGTGTTTTATTTATTTTTATTTTAGGTAAATTACACAAACAGTCCTTAAATTTTATTTTTAATTTTATTTTGATCACTCACTTTCAAAAGTTACATTATAATCACTAACGCTATAGAATTCTTACGTTTTGATTACTTATTCATTAATTTTGGTTAAGAGGATAATGTGACTTATTAATTTAAAGGGTTAGTAGTTAATTTGACCCTTGAACTATATCTAAAATACCATTTTCGGTATTTTTTAAAAATTTCTTAATAATAATTCTTAAAAATAGAAAAACTTAAACTAATTAGAAAATCTATAAAAATAATTAAAATCATAATTTTTTAAATTCATAAAAATCTTTAAGGGTAAAGTACAAGAATAGTCACCCAACTATTCAATTCGTTCTATTTTGGTCACCCAACTATTAATTTTTTTGTTTTAGTTACTTAACTTTTTAAAATTAAATATTTAGTTACTCTTCTATTGGTTGCCTAATGAAAGTCCAATGTGGGCTTTTTTTATTGGCCTAATATTTAAAAATCAACAAATTTAGCCATCAATATTTATAAGATTTGTCATTTTAGTCCTAATTATAAAAGTTATAAAATATTCAAAAAATCTTAAATATTTTCTTTTTAAGATTTTTGAACCCAAAATGTCTTTCAATGGTATCTTCCACTTTGTTGTTTCATTCATTCAATTGACAAAGTTGGAAATATCAAATGTCATGGCCTTGACTTAAGTTGGAAATATCAAATGCCATGGTCTTGACTTGCAATCTCTCTAATGCTTGAGCTAGATATGATAAAGACATGAGAACACTAGAACCCGGAATTGGTACTATCTCTATAGCAAAGAGTAAGGCAAGTTGGTGTCATCAACCCAACCATTTTTCTGGGTTTATAAATTTGTTAAGTTAGAGCTTCTTTCAGGGTTTTAATTAGGCATTTGAGATGAACAACGTAGCAAAAGAAAAAAGGGACTAAATAAAAAGAGATTGAATCAAAAATAAATTTAATTTCTAGGTTTTTCACATGTTTGGTTGATGAGAAAATGAGCATGGCCGATGAGAAAAAATAAATATAAATTATAAAAATAGTAAATATAAAAATATTTTAAAGATTTTTAAAGATTTTTATAATTTTAGAATTATAATTAAAATGGAATTTTTTCTAAAATTGAGGCTAAATTTATTGAAGTTTTAGAATTGGGATCAAATTGATAGAATGTGTAAATATTAAAGGGCTAAATTTGTTATTAGGTCAAAATATTTGATTTTGAAAAGTTGAATGACTAAATCGAAAAAATTAATAGTTGGGTGACCAAAATAGATCAAATTGAATAGTTGAGTGACTATTCTTGTACTTTACTGAATCTTTAAATATGCATAAATCTAAAATATTCTTAAAATTAAAACTAAAAAATTTAAACTACATTTATTGCAAAATTTATTATAACAAAACTTAAATTTTTAAATTAAATTCCATATGTTTTCCGTCGTTGATGAACGTCTTCAACCTCGTCAACAACTTCATATTGTTTTAACTAGAAATTGCTCTACAAATTTTATTTTGTTTTATTTTTTTCTCAAAGCACTAAAAGTCCTGGCAAAATATATTCCAATACAATATTTGGTTTCCACTATTAGCCTGATTATCGCTTCTTTAGTTTTCAAGTAACAAAATATGGGCTTTCAAGTAACAAAATATGGGCTTACAACACTCATTTCATTCTTGAGAATCATAAAAACTTCAACCATCAATGGTTTATCTCTAGAATTTTCCTAATAATTATGAAAAAAAAAAAGAGAAAAAATTAAGGAAGAAGAGAGCAAGAGAAGAGCAAAATGTTTTATTATATTATCTGGGTCCTTTGATAAGTTTCAATTTTTGGAAATTTGGGTTTTTTTTTCCTTTTAATTTATAATACAAATTACCCTTCTTCCTTTCAAAACTAATCATTTCATTTTCTAAGTTTGCATTTTTAATTTATAATAAAAAGTACTCTTCTTTCTTCTCTAAACCTACCATTTTCTCTTAAATTACAAGTCAAGATTTTACTTTTAACTATAAAAAAAACATAATTATTTTTATTTTAATGATTTAGGAACAGCGAAGCTGTTGTTGATTTGCATGAAAATGAGGAAAAAAAGCAAAGAAAATAATAATGAAGAGAGCTTAAAACAACAAAGCAAAAACAACAACAAAAAAAAACGATTAGGATTAAAGTGAATGTGTAGAGTTCAAATATTAATTTTTTATGAGATTAGATATGAAAAAATTAACTCCAAATTTCTTGGTTTTCCCTTAACAAATGATTTTTTTATGAATGAAAATCTTTTAGATTATATAATTTTTATTTATTCTTTAATATATGTTTTCTGAAAGTTAGATGATGCATATACAATGTTAAACAAAAGTTAAGAACTTTCAGTAAAATTTTTCCTTTTATTTTTAATAATAATTATTAAATATGACTTTTTAATGGCACATGTGAAATTAAAAAAGAAATACCTTTTAATATGGGACTTTGCATTAAAGAATGGGCTTTGGCCAACAGTTTGTACAAAAACACAAAGCCTACAATTAAAAAGAAACTAGGCCTACTGCAACTAACAGAAACTTTTCTTAACCTAACCCAAAACTTAAATAAACTTTCCTAAAACCCACCAGGCCCCATTTCGGTACAACCAATGCCCAACATTCAACCTGAGAAAAATCTCTTCCTCTCCCAAGGTTTTCTCATTGATGATGATACCACCCCTTTTCCAATTACCATTTCCAGATCTTTCTTTCCGTCCTTTCGCTGCCTAATGGCTCTCATTTTCCTTTTGTCAGACACGATTTCCAATTCTCTCTTCTCCTCCCATCGCTGTCTGGTGTCTCGCATCCTCCTCCAACACCATTACCTCCTTTCTTGGTAGTCGATAATCCAGGTCGGTACTTCTTAAACTCGTAACTGCTTCTTTTGTAAGTTCATGTGCTACCCCATTCCCAAATCTGAACACTTTCTTGAACTGACATTCTTCAAATACTCTGCTTAATGTTTTTATGTCATGTATATATAAGCATAAAATTATTGATCCTCATTTGCTGTTTGGACCCGTCTGATAATACTGAGCGCATCCTCTTCAATTGCTACTCTTCAGAGCCCCATTTCTACCCCTAGCTGTACTACCTGCAAGCAGGCTATTGCATCCGCCACAAAGGGTGTAGGTATTCGATCGTTGACCGTCATTTTGACACCTAAAATTTCTCCTTTCGCGTTTCTACAAATTATGCCCGTACCTGATTTTTTCCTCTGTTTATCACATGCCCCATCGGAATTTATTTTGGCCATAAGTTGGTCCGGCAGTTTCTAGCGTTCATCATCACATCTCTACCCAGGTACGCTATTATTTACTGTCTTCCATTCGCTTATGTATTTATTAATAAACCGCACTGTTTTTGTCACTGACCTTTGGATTCCTTCGTGTGAAACTTTGTTTCGTCCTATCCAGACCGCCCATATGCTTCCAAAAAGGAGTTGTATTTGCGAGGCTGTCGTTTTGGTGAGTTGCTTCCCAATCCATGTCTGGAGGTTCTCATTTGGTTCTTCGTTAGACGCCTTAAACCCGAACTCTGACCATCTCTTTTACTGCAGGACAATCTCGAATAGCATGTTCCAGAGTGTCTGTGCCATCCCTACACCTGAGGCATAAAGCCGAATTACGGACTCTTCTGTAATGTAGATTATCAAACGTAGGAATATAGTTATTATAGATTCTCCGGTTCGTAATTTTAATTTTGCTAGGCAAATCTGCCTGCCATAGATTGTTGTAATACTCTTTGCTTTGTATCTTTGCTATTGTCTATTTCTGGGTTTGTACTCCCCCTTAGTAGCCTCTTGTATCCGCTTCTGACTCTGTACTCCCCCGTTGGTTCTCCACTCCAAACTCTACTATCTTCTCGCGGATGCTTTGCCAGAGGGATGTTCAGTATTGCATCTCCCTCAACGTTAGTGAACAATCTGGTAATAGTTTCTTCCTTCCATTGTCCTGAGTTTGAGTCAATTAAATCAGCCACTTTATTCACACTATTGTTCCTTACTGACTCCTGTATTCTTTTCTTTTCCAATCCAGGGACCCAAGCATCCTGCCAAATTGAAATGCAATTACCATTACCAACTCCCCAAGTCATCCCATCCTGCAGCACCTTTTTCGTTACCCATATACTTCTCCAAGTATACGAAGGGTAATTTCCTAACTCTGCCCGCATGAAGTCGGTGTTTGGATAATATTTTGCCTTCAAGGTCTTTGCTAATAATGAATATGGGAATTCCATTAATCAACAACCCTGTTTTGCAAGAAGGGCCACGTTAAATTCTAGCAAACTTCGGAAACCCATCCTACCAACCTCCTTTAATCTGCATGACTTATTCCAACTGCACCAATGTATTCTCTTCTTACCCTTCCGTTTTTGCCACCAAAATCTACTAATTATCTGTTCCATTTCTCTACATAATGAATTTGGTAACAAGAAACACGACATAGCATAGGTTGGAGTTGATTGCAATACACTTTTTATAAAGACCTTTTTTCCACCTTGCGATACGGTTTTAACGCACCAATTATTCACACGTTCTGCCATTTTGTCTTTTAGGCCCAGAAAGCTTTTCCTCCTTTGTCTTCCTACAACATTTGGCAAACCCAAGTCTTTTTCTGGATCCTCCAAACATCTTACTGTCAACACCTGCAAGATAAAGTCTTTTCCCCGCCTCGAGCTGTTAGAACTAAAAAAATAAAGTTGATTTATCTAAATTAACTTTCTGCCCTGACATGCTTTCATATTTTTCCAGAATACCTTTTGCTTGCCTTCATACCATTTAGTTTTCTCTCATTTTTTGCCGTTCTCATTAATGTTGACAAGCCCTCCCCATAAATTAGAAATAAGTGAGGGATAAGAGGATTGCCTTGTCTTAACCCTCTATTCGGCTTAAAGTTTTGCCCCCTCTCTCCATTGAATCAAATTGAGTAAGAAACGGTATTAATGCACTTCATTATAAAATTTATCCACCTCACATCTAAATCCTTTCTCACCATCATCTTTTCTGAAAAACTCCATTCAACTCTGTTATATGTCTTGCTTATATCGAGCTTAAGTGCAAAAGTGCCCTTTTTCCCCAATCTTTTCTGTTTTAACATGTGCAAAATCTCGTAGGCAAGTAGCACATTATCAGTAATCATTCTGCCTGGCATGAAAGCACTCTGTGCTTTGTCAATGCAATCATTAAGTACTTTTTTTAAATAATTAGCCACTGTCTTTGAGATGATTTTATATAAAACTGAGCAAAGGTTAATAAGTCTAAAATTTTTTAAACTGTTCGACCTAGAAATTTTTGGGATTAGCATAATGAAGGTAGAATTAATACCTTTCATATAATTTCCTTCGTTAAGAATGCTGAAGTGATATTCTCCCACATCTTATCAACAATGTGATGTTCTCCGACATCTGTACCATCCTTGGTAGCCTTCAATGGGGCAATTTCTTTTAGTGCTAAGAGGATCTCAATTTTGTACTTCGCAGTTAACTCTCGATTCATTGTCGCTGTTATGCATCTCTCAACGCCTTCAAGCCCCCACCCACTATAACTCCCATTATTTCCGATGTGAATAAGTTAGAAAAATACTTCTTCACAATTTTGGGCATCTCTTGTTTATTCGTTTCGATCGAACCATCCTTCTGTTTAAGTTCCTTAATATGGTTAATTCTATGCCTCTATGAAGCAAATCTATGAGAAAAAGATGTACAATCTCCATATTAGGTTCAAGTTTTGCTTCAATTAGATCACCGAGTGTAGCATCCATTCGGTCCTCTCTATTAAGTTCATCTACCTTTCCCTCTAAATCTTTTATCTTAACAAATTGTTGCCTTTTTAATTTTCTGGCCCATCGCATTAGACCCTTCCCCAACATTATAAGATACTCTGGAACCTTCGTGTCACTATTATCCCATAAGCCACATATTTCCTTTTCACATGATTCCTTTAACAACCACCATTGTTCAAATCTAAAGCGCTTTATTCGGGTTCTCTGATCATCAAACTCCATTTCCATTAATAGTGGACAATGATTCGAAAAGGAATGACTCAAGTGCTTAACCCTATAATTTGGGAACAACGCCTACCACTCTATATAGCCACAAAACAATCAAGCCTATCTCTTATGTTGTTACTCTCAAAGTTTCCTCTTTCCTATGTAAACCATGGGCCAGTGAACCCCAAATCCTCTAGTTGACATTGATTCAGAGTTTCTTTGAAAGCTCCCATTCTCTCCCACTCTCACACCACTCATCTTTTTTTTCTCAAAGGAATATAAAATTTCATTAAAATCCCTACCAACAATTCATGGAAGCCTCGTATTCGGCCCCAATGATTTCAACAGATTCCAAGTTATCTCCTTGAAATGAACATCTAGAGAACTATAAAACCCTATAAATCTCCAGCTTCTAGCTACAGACTCATCCTCTACCTCAACATCAATATGATTATTTGAGAAGCTTTTCAGACTTGCATTAGTTCCTTCCATCCATCCTAAACTAAATCCACCTCTCATACCTTCTGCTGGTACATCGATCCCATTGTAATACCCACATTGTCGTTGAACACGCTCAATCCTTCTACAATTTAGTTTGGTCTCCATCAAGAAGACCATGTGGGGACGAATGGCTTTCAGCACATGCTGAAACCTTTTTCGAGCCCGAGGACTCCCCAATCCTCAAACATTCCAACAAAAGATTTTTATTGCTGTCGTTCAACCAACCTCTTGGCGGTTGCCGATCTTTTCTGTTGGCTGAATGACCTTTGACCCCTCGAGCAATCCATTGAATCTAGACTACCTTCCAAAACTTGACTCCCCACTGAAACCCTCTGCCTCTTTTTCCCTTCCACTTCCTTTAAAAGTGTATCCTCTTCCTCTTGTGTTGTCCACATTTCTTTCATATCATCCATATATCGTTCATCTCCCCTCAAACCCCCTTTAGTTCTCCTTCTAAGTTAAAACCCAAGATTGGGTTCACGTACCGTTCCCCTTCAGAATGTGACTTCATCTGCTCTCCATCCCTTTTTCCCTTCACTTTGTACCTTCCTACCGAACCTGCATCCATTCAATCTACTTCCATCATCCTCCACTTGTGGGTATATTTGTTATCCTATCTTGCACCATCAAAGATGCATCCTATCCCCTAATTCAAGCTCCTGCCTTTTACTCCGAATTTGTAGTGGACAAAAGTTGTCGCCATGGCCTAAGTGACCACACAAGAAGCAAAAGAGAGTCAATTTCTCATATTGGAATTTATTGTATAATTGTTTTTCGCTTGGTGTCATCAATTTTTTCCTTCCTTTTAAAGGAACCCTCACATCCACCAGCACCTGTACTCTCATATAATTTCGATAGCCCTTCCCAATTTGTTTTGCATCATATTCAACAAAGGATTCAATAAAATCTCCAAATTGTTTAGCCACTGCTTTCGACATCATTCCAGGCAACAAATCGTGAATTTACACCCAAAAAAAAAGAATAGGTCAATGGTACCTTTATCGGGTCCTTATTCTCCAATAACCTGTGAAAAACCAACAGATGGTTATTAAAAGCCCGTGGGCTCCCTTAATCACCCTCTCAATATCCACCTCATGTTAGAATTTAAGCAGAAATCTATTCTCCTCCAAATTTGAGATAACCACTACTCTAGTCGGATTCCAAACCTTGGCCAACGTATTCTTCACGGCTTGAAAATTAACCATTTGCGCAGTCAAAAAGCAGCCCACCAAGCAATAATCTTGATTCACCTCCTTCGTGTCTTCTTCCACCGCCAAAACTTCTTCCTCCCTGTCATGTATTTTCAAATTAGCAATACCGTCCTCCATCAAAATGTTTTAGTTTTTGATTGGAATAATGTTTCTTTTTGCCTATTAAATAGTGTTTTACCACCCAGACGTTGAAAAAACAACCCCTAAAACTTAATAAAATTAAAATTCCTATTCTAAATCTGCTACCCTAACAGACCAACTTTGGGAGAAAAACTACCATTGTGGCAAACCCTTTTTACTTACTTTTTTAAATGAGCCAAAGATTAATGGAAAAAAATTTTTGTTTAATAGTTAATTAAGTTGTGAATTTTTTAGATTTGATAAATATGAAAAAAATATTATTTATTTATTTTCTACCAGAACCAACTAGAAATTATATATATTATATAGCAATTTAAAGTTACAATTAAAGCCGATTGAGTCTTAGCTCGGTTGGTATTGATATTTTTTGCTAGTGCAAGAGAATGTGGATTTGAGTGTGTTAAAATGCGTTTATCCTCCTATTTAAGGGTTAGGATGGGTTAAAGGTAATTCTAAGCACTGTATCAACTTAGAAACTTTTAGATACATTCACAATTGAATTAGACTTTCAAAAAATAAAATAAAAAGTTACAATTAAGGAAAGATTTCCAACGTTTCAAAGTCAAGAAATATCCACCTGGCAAGCTAATTATTTCCCACGTGTCTTTATTGACTAAAATTGAAAATGAATATAATTTCAATCTAATTTCCTTATAAAAATATATCAACATTAAATAACTGTTCATATAACAAAAATCGTATATGTCAATAATCTTTACTATAATTAATTTAGTCATAAATTATGAAAAATATAAATATGTGCATACTGAGTCCAATTTTATTTTTTCTTATTATGTCTTGATATAGAATTTTAAAATCCAATATTGAAAAATATAAATATTTTCTTCAAGTCTCTAAAATTTAAATTTTACTCATTCATTCAATTTTAAATTATTGAAAATTGTGTTTCATATATATTATATATAATATTTTTTCCTTTAATAGATAAATGAAAAGATATTAAAGATATTATTGAAATAAGACAAATTAATTTATTTATTTAGTTACTAATTATTTTTTACATTTTCCTTTTGAATAAGAATATTTTTTTTCTTTTTTATACAATTTTTAGTTATGTATTTTTGTTTAATAACTTAATTTACATAGTTTTTTTCTCTTTTAATCTTTAAATTATATTCCACTCTTTTTTAAGAGTAAAATTATAATCAGGAATAATATCAAATCATTTAAGATTATTTTCAATATTAATTTATATTATTTTCCTTTTCAATAATAATATTTATGAAATATTACAAATTTTTAATAATATAATATAATATAATATATTTTTATTAATACACACAATCAATTCGTAAAAAAAATTAATTTAACTAAAATAAGACAAATATTCAATCCTTACAAAACCTAAAGGAAATAACATACTCAAAATTCATACTGCAGTTTTAGAAATTAAAGGTATATTATTTTTAAAATGTTATTAAATTACTTTTTGGGTACATTTTAATTAATTTTCTTTTGAATGAATTATTTTCATTTAATATACTGTTCTATTAAATTTTAAAACAGTAAAAGCAAATGATATTCTCAACTCCTTTTTCTTTTTACTTCCTTTAGTAGTTGTTGGAAAAATATATTGTAATATTACAAAAGGAAAATTAAGGCCACTTCTGAAAATTGATAGTTTGCTTTGCTTTAGCTTAGTTATATGCTAAAAACTAAGGAGATTTAGTTTTTTCGCCGGGTCCGAGTTATAAGGTGCCATATTCATTGTCAGAGAAACTACAAACGATTTATAATCTAATTCACATCATTAACCATTAAATTTCGAGCAAATTAAGTATATAAATGATATATATTCATTTTTCGAGTCTTATACGAGCTTACGAAAGTTGGGTATATGCCAAACTTAAACAAAAATGGGGATATACAAACATTGCTAAGTCGGGGATTACTTTTAGGATGCTGGATCTACAGCTTGAACTACCTAGAATATACTATACCTGCTCACAGAGAAAACAAACCATACGTTGAAGAAATACGCTTAGTGGTATTTCTGTGATTCAAGCCAACATTATACAAGTTTAAAACATATGCATACATTAAATCCAATTTCAATTCATAGACCATTATTATATAAGTTCATACTAACAACTTACAATACATTATAGACATACAAATAATCATTTGAACATATCAACTCACTATTTATATATACCAACTTACAAAATACCATTCATTTCACATGCTACCTAACCAATTCATAATGCCATTATATGTACTTATGGTTATTCATCTATTAACATCAACAATGACATATATATTCGATTTCATATATGTATTTCAACTATTCTCGAGCCTATTGGCTTTTCATACTCATTCGGCCCCTGGGGCTCGTTTTCGATACATTTCGCATATTGTCACATATTGCATTTCAATTTCATTTATCATTTTACATATCATTTAATCAATTCATATTTTATAACCTAATTAAGCAGACATGGATTCAGAATAGATACATGGATCTGTCACCCCGAGTTGCCCGACAACAATGGTTTTCAATTAATAATTTGACCCTATGACATGCCAACTATATTCGACTTGGTCCAAACAACTAATAGGGTAACCAAATTTCTGGTTCAAGATAAACAATTCAAATCATACTTTATCATATCCAATTAATCATCAATTAACAAATTCATCATATAATACATGTTTCAACTCAATTTCATACCAATTATCACATATCAATCAAATTATAAAATTTTCTATTCTATTCAATTTAGTCTCTATCTCGATAATCAATCTCAATCGAAGCAATTCAATTAAAAAATCCAATAACAACTCACCTCAATATTATATTATGCAAAATAATACGAATATGCAGTAATTAAATGTTGGGAAAAATTGGTTCGAAAATGGTTTTCTTGCACAATGAAAAATGATTTTTTAAAACTGGGCCAGTTTGTAATATTTATAGCAATAAACCCTTTACCGAAATTGTACTTGTGTTTTTGACTAGACGAATCCTTGTCGTTCCTAGCTTTCAACAAACGGGCTTCTCCATTATTCTCTTACCATGAATTGCTTCGATTGTGGCCTCGAATGATTCGAATCAAACACAGAACCAAAAATAGTTTTGTTTACTTTTAGTGCGAAAACAAAAAATCTCCTTAATAGAAACAGATAGAATTGTTATTTCAGAAAATAGACCTTGTAACGCCCCAAATTTTGAACTATTGTTGTTAGTTTTTGTCAATAATTAAATATTTGCTTCAGTGGTTAGGTGTCCTACTGTGTAATTGAAGTCAGGGGTTCAAGTCTCACTTTTAGAAAATTTTAATATTCTTTTGGTTCAACTCCTATCCTTGAATGTTTGACTTAAGCCTATTTCTGCGTTAATTTATATTAAGAATGAGCCTGTTGGTTTGATGGTTAAGTTCTGTGTATTATTGAGTTCTGTGTTCAAGTCTTTGCAACAGCAATAAAGAAATATTTTTTCTACTCTAGAAAATTTTAGTTATAATTTTTCTTAATTAAATAGTTTCTTTTAAGAAGAAAAAAAATGTTTCTTCTTCTATTTTCTTGCTGTTTTTCTTCTCCATTCTATTTATTTTCTTTTTCTTTTTTTCCTTGCTTTTGTAAATTGTTATTGGGTCGAATTAGAAATTCTATGTTGCTCATTGTGTCGATTGGAAGGTTATTGAGTAAGTTCTGTCATTATTCTTTTCTGTTTTAACGAGTTATCGTTTGTTATCGTTCGTTTTGTCGAAATGAGTTTTTTTTGTTCATTTTGCTTGGATTATCTATTTAAGTGTGTGATTGACTTCCTTTTTAGGCGAGGATCTTACTGGAGACGCTCTTCCACACGCTAGTTCCGTTTTTCACTTTTACGTGCAAGGTGAGTGTGTGAATTTCAGGTTGGTGTTGTGTCGAAGTTTTTTGACATAACTTTAGTTTGATTGTTATTCTTAGCTATTTGTTTGAGAATAATTGTGTAATTGGTCACTGTATTGTCATTTTTAGGCCTCGGATTCACCTCAGTTTCTTATACATCGAAACAGTGCTAGGTGTGTAACAAAAACCCGAGATTCTGTAAGTTTCAAGCGTCGAAAAACATGACTCCCGAAGCCACACGATCGTGTGGTAGGCCGTGTGTGTCACACAACCGTGTGTCAAGTTGTGTAACTCACTATTTGTGATTTAGGGTCACATGGGACAGAGGCACGGGTGTGTGTTTAGGCCGTGTAACTCTCTATTTGTGATTAAGTGTCACACGGGCCATAGACACGTGCGTGTATCCAGGCCGTGTGAGAGTTATTTTGTGATTGGAGTCACACGGGTGTGCACTTGGTCATGTGTCAGACCATGTAACTCACTATTTTGAGCCACACAGCTGTGTGGACCACACGGGCCAGACACCTAAGCCGTGTGAATCCACACGAGCGTGTAGGCTAAAATACTGAAATTTTCCCTAGGGTCATAAGTGTCGTTCGAATCGAAAGTAGGCCCTTTGTAGGGTCCGTATGATTTGAATTAGACTATATAATTTGATATCCAATATTCCAAGGTTCAATAATTGATTATTTGTATGTAAAATTGATGTGATAACTGTTAAATGATCTGTATTATTTGATTATGGATTGTATTTGGATAACTGTATGTACATCCTTGATATCTGATATCTATAACCTGTATCTGCATTAGGTGAGAATGATATAAGAAGGAAGTGCTGGCAGTTTAATGGTCTACTGAATTTAGTGGCTAAGCCATAATTCTATATATGATTTTGGTGATTTATTGCGTACTGATTTGGCAGCTAGTCTGTAATAATTCTGAAACGTGTCCTACCGACACTAATTGGTGTGTAGGGTTGGATAGGTACTTGATACCCTATATGGTGTTTTTCTGATTTTGTATATGAAATTGGGAAATTACTATTATATTTATACCGTTGTCTTACCTTTACATCTATTACACACATTGAGTTATAACCTCACTCAAATTGTTAACTGAATTTTAGGTAACCCACAAACTTAGGCGGGTCGGCTTGAAAGGATCTTGGTTATCTATTTACTACTTACTTAATGTTTTAATTGGACTTATCCTTTTATGTGTTTAGTTTGGATTTTCGTTTATACTTTGGGTTTTTACACTGGCTTGATTTTATAAATAATTTCGACTGTTAAACTTTAAACATTTAAGGTTGGTTTTCGGTTGATAGTTTGATATAGCCTCCAGACTTGGCCTTAGCGCCTAGGCCGGGTATGGGGTGTTACAAACTTAATACTTGAGAATAAGCTACTACTATTTTTGGGCAGAGTAACAATATCTTAGAGTAACAATATCACTATTTTCGCCTGGAGGGACAATGCTAGTAGTACGCCAAGATGGTGGCATAGTGGACTATTATGCATACAGTGGATTTGTGGAACAGTCTCGAATACGCCCTTCGAGTTTGTCTTAAAATTAATTTTTTAAATTGTAAAGATTTGTATCAATTCTGATGTAATAAGTTATTTATTGTATATTTTATTTAAAATTTTGAAATGCTAAGTTTTTATTTTGGGAATTCAAATAACATGTTTTAAAATAAATGAGAAAATGTAAACTGAGTTTTTGTTAAACATTTTGTATCGTTTAATAACACACGAGATCCAGATCCGGTGAATCGGATCGGGTTGAGGGTGTTACACTTTGGGTTCATTATCTATTTGAACCCAGGCTTTTAATTACATCAAAGTGTACGAGTCACGCATACATAGTCTGCCATCCACTCAAGATTTAAGCATGTCACACAATGAACGTCACAAGTGAATAAATCCATAAACGGATTCATGATCTATTCTTCTTGTATCCAATCTGATGTACTGTTAGTCCATTCAATTACATCTGTGTCTCTATCTTCTGGGAGTCATCCGCTCCAATACCCAAGACAAAGCATCTCTCCAATTGGACTTGATAGACGACATATTCGTTTTTCAATCGGTTTGGTCATTTCCGGTTAGACTAAGAATATGTTTAAGTTTGTCTACTAATACAAGTTATCTTTTCGTATTACTCTGACCATGTGATACTACTTAGTATTAGTTAAATATTAGACAACCAATGAGCAACATTTGCTTCCATTTTGCTTTGCATGCAAAACCCATGTGAGGAAAATATACAAAGTATTAATGTAATTCATGAATAATTTTATTAACCAATCTATTTGAAAAAATTACAAGCGTACTTAGACGAAAATATTACACTTAGGGCACCAGATCCAACAAACACTAGTTAACTTTATAAGAAGCTAAGCTTGCTATGAGGTTCCTCTATTGATTTCACTACGAATCCATGGAAGAATTTGAAGTTTTAAGCTTGAGGTGGTTGGAAATGGTGGAAAGGATTAAAATGAAACAAAATAAAAATTGGTTTTCCTAAGGGTGATGACATGAAAAGAAAAGAGATGAAGATGATAGAGGAGTATTCTACATGTTTATATTATAAGTATCTATTTGATTTTATATTTCAAATTATTAATAATATTTAGCTAAAAAAATCTAAACATTGTCATATATCTATCTAGTGGTCCACATTCAATTTCAATCTCATCCACAATTTGTTGTACTCTTTTGGTTAAATTGCACTTCTAATCCTTCCACTTTTGCCCATCAATCTAATCCAATCATTCTTATTTTTAATTTCACACTTTTACCATAACACTTTTCACACTATTACGATTTAGTCAATACCTTAAATTAATTTCTCTCAATTAAAAAATCTCTTTAATTCCCTACAGTATCCAACTACCTTCTCTACTAATACTCATGATTCCTATTTTATTTACTTTAAAAATTCTAACACGTGCAATGTCTGAAATAACACTATTCTCACCTCAGGGGGTGTTAGAGATGTTACAATTAATAATTCATCTTTGGACAAAATATTAACTTGTAAGTTATATCTTGGTGTTGTAGTCAAATATTGACAATGAAAACACGTAAAAAATAAGTCTCCTTTTGGTCCAACTTAGTGCTCACATGTAAAATTGAATAATCATCACATATTAATTACCATAGTTGTACAGGCAATTTTTTAATAATAACATTCATTTGGTTCAATTAATATTAAAATAGCTTAAGTTACATAGACACAATCTTTTATACTTTAAAACAAAATAATGTTTACAACCGAAGTCACTTTGGCAACTTATTTTTTGAATTAAATTTTCTCAATATATATAAATATTTCGATATTTAAATTTAAAATTTCGATAATGATCAATATAAAATATGAAATTTCTAGTCGCACTATAATTTCTAAAATGGCCAAAAACATGTCATAAAAATTTATATGTGATGAAATTACTATCATACGCTTTTATTCAAGATTCATATGACTAAAATTAGTGATGAAAAAAACCCCAAGATCCTTGGATAACTTGTAGAATAAAATGAAAAAGATAGATTTATCTTATGCAACCCTAATTAGCTTGTGATTAGAAACGTCAATAATCGGATGAACTCCTTATGAAACCCCTAAAAACACCAAAAACTATGCTTGAAGCTTGAAAACTTGCAACTCCTTAAAAGACTTGAAAGTAAGAAACTTCAAAAATAAACAAGAATTACTCAACCCTCAAAAAATTTGCTTAGTGCAAAGTAAAAAAGAAAAGTTCAACTTTATTCAATTCTGATTGGCCAAGCCTCCTTTATATAGACACATAATAAGGTTTAAAAGAAATATAGAATCCTAAGAAAATAATATAAAATTCGACACTAACAATTTAATTTCGGTCAAGCTCTATTTAATGAATAAATAAGAAATTAAAACTCTTAAAACTAATTAAATATTTGATTTTGCAAATATTATGTAACTGAAACTCTAATTAATATAAAATTCTAAAACTTAAGCTTAAAAAATAGGAATGGGTGGTTAAAATGAATTTCAAGAATCCCATATATCGACTTGGATTTACGCATTTCACAATGCATTACTAAATTACGAGATGACCTTTTAATTTATAAGAAGATAACTTAACTTAAAAATATCCGAATCTCATAAACCCTTTCTAAATTGAATCCATTAGGACAATAAAAATCTAATAAGTAATATTTTTAAGAATTCCTTTTATACGCATGAATGCGTTGAAAGTTTATAATGCCACACTAAAATATAATCACATTATTTACTTAATAGTTTCTCGAGCCAATAACTTTACATCATTAAATCCACAAATAGAGATTGAATCATAACTATGAAAACTCACAATGTTAAAAAGTGCAAAATAATATATAGAATTACAATCATGCATTCAATCTATAGTATAAAAAACCCTCTAAAAATAGGATCCATTAATAACCAAAACTTAGAAAAATTCATGATAAATCACAAAAGATTCAACATGTGTAGGATTGAAAAACCAAATACGTAAAATCTTTAAAAACCCATTCAAAAATAGATCCCAATTATTCAATATGATGAGATTCAAAATGAATTATAAAAATACAATATAAAACTTAATAAACTCATATTTGTTATGTTAGATCATCAACAATAAAAATTAGATGCGAAAGTGTACTTGAATCTATTATTATATTGAAATCATTGAGTCATGTGATTTTGATATTCCAAATTAACGCACAACTTTTTAGAGATGGTAGCTCTTTCTTTTCTAAAGATAAGTAGTTTATGTGTACTTTAAGGATGTCGGAACCTACAATTAATAATTACAAAGAAAACAAAGAGCGTGAATGAAAGTGATGGCTGTAGTGCCCACTAAAGATGGCATTGCGACAATAACATAAGCTTGTACAGTTCAGTGTCCCTACATCTGTAGAGCCTAACTTAGTGAGTAAACCCACTATATTTCAACACAATACAACAAGTGATTTAAGTCCTATCACACCCTGATATAACAACCACACTTTTGTATCTAAAGATTTAGATATCTCTCCTCCAAGTTTTCCTCCAGAAAACTTAGGTTGTAAACCAAGCAATAAACTTGTTTACACTCTCAAATGAACTCTCCAAATACAAGTTCCTTAGTGAGCAAATAAGTGCTATGTAACACCCCAAACCCGGCCTAGACGTCCAGTCCAACTTTAGAGAGTTACATCATCGATACTCAAATACCACACAAATAACACAATAATACTAAACCATGCTTCACATAATATTCATCACAAAGATTAGTTAAGTGTATAATCTTCTAAAGTCTTACTATCATATATTACAGAAACTCCTAACGTAATACTTTAAAGAAAGGTAAAAGCGTGACCGAGCTCCCGCGGCACCGACCCATTCAAGGCTGAGAACCACTTGAAATCCAATCAATAACAAAATGAGTTGTGAACTCAGTGCGTAATAGAAGTTTGTTCAACTAATGCACACTTATAAAATAATTCCAAATTCAAATATTCGTTTCAATTCAGATTCAGAGCAGGTTAGTTACACTTACATATGTAAGCAATTTCAATTCCAAATACAGTACAAATCAGATTCAGATGCAATATTCCTACCCCCAACCACTACACACCGTCTTCGGCCATCCCAACACACCGTTAAGGACATTCAATGCCCAACCAACCCTACACACCTTAGAATGTTTGTTTGACACTTTTACAGAAACGTAGCTTAGCTGCTAGATGAGAATGCAACAGAGTGCCTGAATCAGATTTATAAGTATTGTGGCTTAGCCACTATTTTAGAATAGATTACTTCTTTCTTCATAATACCCCAACCCATGCAAATGCAGAGTACAAATACCTGTATCAAGTATTTAGACATTCTAGTTTATTTCACAAAAAAGATAAGACAATTTAACCTCAGAATAAGTATCATAGTATACTTACAACTATGTTATTTTCACGCCAGTCTCAGAATATCAGACAGTACTCATATAATCAAATTTAATCGTTCATACCACGAGGAAGTTAGTACCAGTGTTAAACAACATTCACAGCCTTAGAAAATAGGTTTTGGGCTCTAATAACATGCCACATGCCCAGGTGCCTTGCCCGTATGGTTCCAAAGCATAAAAAAGGGAGTTACACGGCCTGGACACATGCCCGTGTCCCTACCCGTGTGACTCACATGGCCTGGGTACACGTCCGTGTCCCTGGCCGTGTGGTTTTGTACCACAAACAGTGAGTTACATGGCCTGGACACATGGTCGTGTCCCTGGCTGTGTGGACCATGCACTAATATGGCCATACACGGCCTTGTGCTTTTCCCGTGTGGCCCTAGATCAATAAACAGCGAGTTACACAGTCAACCCTACGACCTGCTACATGGCCATGTGGCTCACACGGCCTGGACACACGCCCATGTGCCTGGCAGTGTGATGTTGACAGCCACAATTTTCGGCGACCGAAATTTGCAAAAACTAAGCTTTTCGGTACGCACTTGGAGAAATTTCGAAGTAACAACAACTCAAAAGGTCATCGAAGCCTAAAACAATTATTCAGTAACACAATTTAGCCATTTAAACAGAAGAATTTCTCGAATACGCACTTAATGCCTATGTCAAAAGTTTTACACGAAACCTTCAACAAACCCAAACTCACTGAAACTTCAGCAACAATCACGAAAATTGTCGAGTTGTTGTTCCTTATTGCTAATGTTCTCACCTATTAGGAAACAAATGATCGTTTATCAGAAATTCTTGCAACTCACAAAAAAACCCAATTCAACACAAGTCACGAACACGAAAGAAAACCGCGAAATGCTCACATCGACAGTTACGTACTCGATAGCCTTCTGACCAATGACTATCAACAAGATTTCCGTTAATCCCGTATCCCTCATGATTCTGACTAGTAAATAAAATAAAATAGAATGAAAGAGAATAAAGAGGAAGATAGAAGCGACGAAGAAGAAGAAAAAAATAAAGAAGAAAAAAAACTAACATTGATTAAATTCCTAACTTCCAAGCAGATTTCTAGCATTTGACAAAAAATTTCCTTATTGTCCCTTTCCGGACTCAAACACGGGACCTAATAGAATACAAACAGATGCTTAACCAGCGAACCAGCAAGCTCATTCTTGGCACAGTTTCACACTGAATTAGACTTAACTGGGCAACGCATGATTAAGGGTTGATTTTAAAATAACAAAACTTTTAACGATGCAACTCGAACTCCAGACCTTAAACACAGAACCAGAGCATAGAACTAGAGATGCAAAAATCTAATTTCTGCAGATTTTCACAATAAATTATAAAAATTTTAGGGCGTTCCAACTCTTTCCTCCTAAAAGAAATTTCTGCCTCGAAATTTACCTGACTCAAATAGATACGGATAAACCATCGGATTGATTCTTCAAGTCCCACGTAGCTTCCTCAGTATCATGGTTCCGCCACAGAACTTTTACCAGAGGAAGAGTATTCTTCCTCAGCACCTTAACATCACGTTCCAAGATTTGGGCTGGTTCCTCTTCAAATGTTAGATCAGGTCGCAACTCGATTTCATCGACAGGGACAATATGCGATGGATTAGATCGATATCGTCTCAACATCGAGATATGAAACACATCGTGAATTTATTTTAATTCTGACGGTAATTCTAACTGATACGCAACAGGTTTGAACGCTTCAAAAGATAGTAAGGTCCAATGAACCTCGGGCTCAGCTTACCCTTGCGTCCAAATCGGAGAACCTTTTTCCAAAGTGATACTTTTAGGAACACTTGATCATCTACCGAAAACTCAATATCCTTTCTTTTTAAATCCGCATAAAACTTTTATCGATTAGAGGCTACTTTCAGGTGTCACAGATCACTTTCACAGTGCTATCAGTTTCAAAAACCAGTTTAGGACCTAATATCCGGTGTTCACTTAATGTTGTCCAACATAACGAAGTACGACACTTACGACCATATAAGGCCTTGTAGGGTGCCATTTGAATACTAGACTGAAAGCTTTTATTGTATTCAAACTCCGCCAATGGTAGGTACTCTACCCAACTACCTCTGAAGTCTATCGCACAACCCCGAAACATATCCTCTAGGATTTGAATAACCCCTGACTGTCCATCGGTCTGAGGGTGGTACGCAGTACTGAAATTAAGTCGTGTGCCTAAGGCCTTATGCAGTTTCTTTCAGAATCGAAACATAAATCGTAAATCTCTATAGAGATGATCGAGATCGAAATTTCGTGTAGTCTCACAATTTCAGTGATAAATAGTTTAGCTAACTTCTGTAAGGAGTAATCTGTTCGGATAGGAATGAAGTAAGCTAATTTGGTCAACCGATCAGCGATGACCCAAACTGAATCTTTCTTAGTGGGGGTTAAAGGCAACCCCGTAACAAAATCCATTGTTACTCGCTCTCATTTCCACTGTGGAATCTTAACTAGCTGTAGCAATCTAGAGGGCAACTGATGTTCAACCTTAGTTTTTTGACATGTCAGACAGTGGGATACAAAAGTGTCTACTTCCTGTTCCAGTCCAGGCCACCAATAGAGCTCTCAGAGATCACTGTATACCATAAATTCTTGATCCGATTCCGGTTGAACTAAAATAGAAGCTTGTGTCAAAACAGACTTGAGCTTATTGAAACTAGACTGTTGTGCCTCAGACCATACAAACGGAGCACTCTTGCATAACAGCTTCGTTAAAGGTGACACAATTAGAGAAACCTAGAAAACTATGAAGCTCAGCTACATTTTTCAGTTGTTTCCACTTAACTGTAGCTTCTATTTTCTTGGGATCCACTCGGATCCCTTCCACAGTTACCACATGACCCAAAAAAGTAACTTCTTGCAATAAAAACTCATACTTACTGAACTTGGAATACGACTATTTTTCTCGGAATTCTTGAAGCACAATACGAAGGTGATTATTATGCTTGATTTTAGTTTTAGAGTAGACCAGGATATCATCGATAAAAACCACAACAAATTGATCCAAGTACGGCTGGAACACCCAATTCATTAAATCTATAAACGTCGCCAGGAGTATTCGTTAAACCAAAAGGCATTATCAGGAACTTGTAATGTCCGTAATGAGTTATGAAGCACACATCAGTCTTTTTGACCTTGAGCTAATAATAACCAGAGCGTTGATCGATTTTAGAGAAGACGGATACTCCTCGAAACTGATCGAATAAGTCGTTAATCCTTGGTAACGGGTACTTATTCTAGTCTGTTAACTTGTTCAATTGTCTACATTCTATGCACATTCTCATTGACCCGTCTTTCTTCTTAACGAACAACACCAGTGCCTCCACAGAGACACACTCAATCAAATGAATCCCCTATCAAGTAGCTCTTGAAGCTGTACTTTTAGCTTGGTCAGTTCTTTCAGTGCCATGTGGTAGGGCGCAATGGACATCCGAGTATTACCTAGTAACAGATCAATTCCAAACTCTACCTCTCTGTCCGGAGGTACTCCGGGTGATTTCTCGGGAAAGACGTCCGTGAACTTCTTCACGGTGCAGATATCTCCCACTTAATGTTTTGCGGGAACAGAATCGGATAAATAAGCAAGGTATGCCTCGTACCCATTTCTGACTAGCTTCTCTGCTACCAGAACAGAGATTATATTAGAGAGGTAATCCCGACGCTCACTAACCATGACCATCTCGTTATTTTCATTTGATCTTAGAGTAACTCTTTTGATTTCACAATCTAGACTTACCCAATACTCGACGAGCCAATCCATTCCCAGAATCAAATTAAATTCATTAAAGGTAATTCCATTAAATTAGCTGGAAATACCATACCCAAGAGCTCTAGGGGTATCCGCCTGTACACTCTATCAACTCGAATTGATTGACCCAAAAACTAATCACCGAAAACTCTCTAGTAGTATTCTCTACAGTTAAACCTAGATTCACAGAAACAACACTAGCTATGTACGTGTGAGTAGAACCAATATCAATGAGAGCATAAAACAAAAATAAATAAAGAAGGTACCTGCAACGACATCAGCATCATCGCTCTCCTCGCAGCGTCTCGCCACATAAACCAGTGCCGGTTGACGAGCCTCAGTTTGACCTGCACCTTTACCCTATGCTCTTTGTCCTCTCCCAAATCCACCACCACCCCTACCAGTACTACAACCTCTGAATGGTTACTGAACCTCTCTCGGAGGCTGAACAGAATTTAGAGTCGGAGTCTCTGCGACAGCTGGCGCTGGATCTGGTAAACGAGAGCAATCCCTAACTCGATGCTCTATCGACCCGCAACGGAGGTACGCTCCTAACTTCCTCCAGCACTCGTCCGGATGGCGCTCCCCACAATCACTGCACAGCTGAATCTCAGTCACTACAGCTGGTGCCTCTACCCTCGGGGGCCTATCAAATCTCGCCCGTTTCTTAATACGCTGACCAGAAGCAGAGAGACCCGAATCCCTCTTAATCTTATTCTGATCCTTCTTACGATCACGCCGTTTGTACTGAGTGCGCTTCACTTCTTCCACTATCCTTGCTTTGTCAACTAAGACCGTAAAAACCCACTCCCTTTGAGGACATATGAGAACCCGTAGGTCATACCTAAGTCCTTCCTCGAACCTCATGCACTTGTCGTAGTCAAACGCTACCAAAGTCCGTGCATACCTACTCAGCCGCAGAAACTCTGCTTCATACCTAGCCACAGACCGGTCATACTCAACTAGGTTCATAAACTCGTATCAGTGAGCCTCAATATAACTCACCCTCACATACTTACCCTGGAAGGCGTTCTTGAAATAGTCTTAGTTCACTTGTTCAAGCTGAGCACCTTGCTCAACTGGTAGCCACCACTGGTATGCTTCGTCCCGGAGTAGGGACACAGCATCCCTCAATTTTTGAGTGGGAATACAGTCAAGACCTATCATAATACGCTCGGTAGCCTTGAGCCAATATTCAGCAACAGTAGGAGCGACTCCTATGACGCTCCTGAACAATTTAGCACAATTCGACTGGATTCGTTCAAAAACTAACCTTAGTTTTCTGGTCTCGAATGGGTCCCCTCGACCCTCATCACTGCTCAAATCATAGCCTAGGATAGTGCGTCGTCCTCAGCCGTCGGAGTCTGGGACTCTGTCTTAACAGTGGGAGTACCAACTATCTCGCTGGTCTTCAGATTGGGCATACTACCCATAGAAGATAACTCTGCTCGAGCTTCTCTTCGGCGTCCTCGACGCCCCCGAATACCACATCCACGACTACCGTAGGAACTTATTATAGCAATCTAACTACAATGTTAGAGTACACAGATCAGTTCAGACATCCATCAGGACGATTTCACCAGTTCACGCCAAAACATTTTACCAACAATAGTTTAGATATCACAATATTTATAATCAGAAAAGAAGTACTTATAGGGTCAGCGTCGGAGGCTCAGTCGTCACTAAAGTTTTAGTGTTTCTATATTAATTCAGATACTAAATTATCACTAACTACTTTTCTCATACATTATGAGCCCAAACACAGTCTGAGTGTTGAAAAATCTGGCTTTGATACCACTAAATGTAACACCCCAAACCTGGCCTAGATGTTCAGTCAAGTTTAGAGAATTACATCATCGATACTCAAATGCCATACAAATAACACAATAATACTAAACCAGACTTCACATAATATTCATCACAAAGATTAGTTAAGTGTATAATCTTCAAAAGTCCTACTATCATAGATTACAAATACTCCTAACATAATACTTCAAAGAAAGGTAAAAGCTTGACCAAGCTCCCGCGACACCGACCCGTTCAAGGTTGAGAACCACTTGAAATTAATCAATAACAAAATGAGTTGTGAACTCAGTGCGTAATAGAAGTTTGTTCAACTAATGCACACTTATAAAATAATTCCAAATTCAAAGATTCGTTTTAATACAGTTGTAATTTCCATTCAGATTCAGAGCAGATTAGTTACACATACATATGTAAGCAATTTCAGTTCCAAATACAGTACATATCAGATTTAGATGCAATATTCTTACCCCCAACCACTACACACCGTCTTTGGCTATCCCAACACACCATTAGGACATTCAATGCCCAACCAACCCTGTACACCTTAGAGTGTTTGTTTGACATTTTAACAGACACGCAGCTTAGTTGCTAGATCAGAATGTAACAGAGTGCCAGAATCAGATTTATACGCATTATGACTTAGCCACTATTTTAGAACAAATTACTTCTTTCTTCGCAATACCCCAACCCATGAAAATGCAAAGCACAAATACCCGTATCAAGTATTCAGTCATTCTAGTTTATTTCACAAACAAATAAAACTATTCAACCTCAGAATAAGTATCATAGTATACGTACAGCTATGTTATTTTCACGTCAGTTTCAAAATATCAGACAATACTTATATAATCAAATTCAATCATTCATACCATGAGGAAGCTAGTACCATTGTTAAACAGCATGCACAGTATCAGAAAATAGGTTTCGGGCCTTAATAACATGCCACATGGCCTAGTTACACGCCCATGTGCCTTGCCCATGTGGTTCCGAAGCATAAACAGTGAGTTACATGACCTAGACACACGCTGTGTGGCTCACACAGTTTGGGTACACGCCCGTATCCCTGGCCGTGTGGTTTTGTACCACAAACGTTGAGTTACACGGCCTGCACACACGCTCCTGTCCCTGGCCGTGTGGACCCTACACTAATATAGCCACACACGGCCTATACACATAGCCGTTTGCCTTGCCCGTGTGGCCCCAAATCAATAAATAGTGAGTTACACGACCAACCACACGGCCAGCTACATGGCTATGTGGCTCACACGGCCTGGACACACGCCCATGTACCTAGCCGTGTAATGTTGACAGCCACTATTTTCGGCGACCGAAACTTGTAAAAACTAAGCTTTTCGGTACGCACTTGGAGAAATTTTGAAGTAACAACAACTCTAAAGGTCATCGAAGCCTAAAACAATTATTCAGTAACACAATTTAGCCATTTAAACATAAGAATTTCCCGATTACGCACTTAATGCCTATGTCAAAAGTTTTACACGAAACCTTCAACAAACCCAAACTCACCGAAACTTCAGCAACAATCACGAAAATTGTCGAGTTGTTGTTCCTTATTGCTAATGTTCTCGCCTACTAGGAAACAAATGACCGTTTATCAGAAATTCTCGCAACTCACAAAAAAACCCAATTCAATGCAAGTCACGAACACAAAAGAAAACCGCGAAATGCTCACATCGACAGTTACTTACTCGATAGCCTTCTGACCAGTGACTATCAACAAAATTTCCGTTAATCCTGTATCCCCCACGATTCCGATTAGCAAAATAAAATAAAATAAAATGAAAGAGAATGAAGAAGAAAATAGAAGCGATGAAGAATAAGAAAAAAATAAAGAAGAAAGAAAACTAACATTGATTAAATTCCTAACTTCCAAGCATATTTCTAGCATTTGACAAAAAAATCCTTATTGTCCCCTTCGGGACTCGAACACGAGACCTAACAGAATACAAAAAAATGCTTAACTAGTGAACAAGCAGGCTCATTCTTGGCACTGTTTCACACTGAATTGGACTTAACCGGGCAACGCATGATTAAGGGTTGATTTTAAAATAACAAAACTTTTAACGATGCAACTCGAACTCCAGAACTTAAACACAAAAATAGAGCACAGAACTAGAGATACATAAATCTAATTACTGCAGATTCTCACAATAAATTCTAAAAATTTCGGGGCGTTACATGCTATATACCCTCTATATAAAACCTATACAAGTCTCTTCAAATAGAAAGGCAGAGCCAAAATTGTTGATAAGGGGAGGCCAAGATATTTTTATAAAATAGGCATGTTCAAAGCAAGCCTGACCGTACTTTTAAAAATGTATTTTTAAATTCGGGCTAATCTTGATTACCAAAATTTAAGAAAAATAAAATAAGTTAAATGTTTAATTTTTATTAGATATTATAATTATTTAACTTTATTTTTTACCTAATTAATATTTAGATACCAT
The DNA here is from genome assembly GCF_025698545.1 of Gossypium raimondii. NCBI lineage: Eukaryota > Viridiplantae > Streptophyta > Magnoliopsida > Malvales > Malvaceae > Gossypium > Gossypium raimondii. The sequence continues at coordinate 26,279,827 of NC_068571.1, read as the reverse complement.
TTATACTTAGATATTGAAATTTTAAATTTTATTTTTACCAAATTAATATTTAAATACTCATTTGTATTAATTTACTAAGTTAAACTTAAAATGGTACTAAATTTATCTCAAAAATTGTAAATTTTATAAAAGAAATCAAACTAAAAATTTCTAAAAAATTTTGGGGGCCAAACATAATTTTTTCCTTTTTTAAACACTAATTATAATATAGAAATAAAAAAATTTAAAACTTAAAGGGGCTTAAAATAGTTTTAAAAAATTTAGGGGTGGATCCCCTGCCAGCCCCCTAAATTCGTCTCTGTCTAAATACATAAGAGTTTGAGACTTGCTAGCATACTAGATCAATTACAATCTAATCCCTTGAAAAACAACAATTAAAAAAAATACAATATATCAATAAAGACCAATATAATGTTGGACTGTTGGAGATAAGTTTTCAACACAATACCGATCCAAGCTCCATATTTTAAGGGATCCAATAGCCTTATCCAATCCGATCTTCAAGATAAGTTACTCCAAATGAATCGATCTTCACAGATGAACTATCATATTTTCACAATATCAACATGATTCATATTCTAAAAATTTTGTTTCAAAAATTGTTAAGTCCAAAAACAACAAGTTATTCAGTCTACCGTAGTGCTAGTCATAGTGGCCACTACCATTGGCGCTACGCAATCTACATAAAAAAAAACAAATACTTGCCTCAATAGAGGGTTGTAATCCTGGTATGTAACTTTTGCACATTATCATTAATTTCTTCCGTAAGTTATATAAAAAATACTTGCCTCAACAGAAGACCATAATACTAATATATAACTTTTTATACATTAACTTTAATTTCTAATTAACCTATCTTCAATTAAAAATGAATTATTTAAATATCTACACGTAATTATTAAATCATTTTAATTTAGAATAACTTTCTATGACAATACATAGCATACAATTATTAATTACTATATATTTCATGCCCATAAAAATCCAACACTTAGTGACAAAGTTAAGTGAAACCTAACCAACTAAGAATATATATATATATATTAAATATGTTATTAAGCTTACCTTTTGAGTATGATTAATTGTTAACTTTAAAAAATTTCATCTAATATACCATATTATAAATTTTTTAAATAAAGTAAAAGTATACAACTTTGCCTCCTTTTTATTACTTTCTTTAGTTGCTTTGGAAAAATATATTGTAATATTACAAAGAAAAATTAATGCCCTTTTGAAAATTGATAGTGTGCTTTGCTTTAACTATATGCTAAAAAGTAAATAGCAAAGCCTCCTTTTTCTTGATTTTGTTTTCACACAAAACAAATTTTCATTTCAGTAATCTCTTTGATACCTAATCATTGACTTATATTTAGCAAACTAAGTATCAGCTTAGATGAAAGATGTCAATAGATTTTTAAGGATAATAAAAATATAAAAGATTTAAACGCCTAATTTCATACTCAGATGAATATAATTAATTAAAGTTTATATAAATTTGAATGCTACATTTGGATTTGGTTTGATAATATTCAACTCTTATTATTCAAAGGGTATTTTAATGGAGAGAGGAAGCGTTGCAAACAAGTGGATGGGATATACCATAAAAAGGAAGAGAGGAAGACTAGAGCAGATTCAGTAACATTGAGCGTAGTGACAGGAGATGGTCGGTAAGGTCGACAAAGGGAAATATGGCTGAAGATTTGGCTTAACAAAGAATTAAGTTGAGAGTATTTCAGAGTGAATCCTTTCAGAGTTCAAAACAAGATAGTCAGCACCGTATTGATTGATGTATCATTTTTCTACCGCTACTAGTATTTATCAGTACTAGTCTGTTTCGGTATACCGTTTCGAATTTATCATTATTTTTTAAAAATATTTCATATATGTATATAAAAAGTATTTACAAATATCAATAATAAGATTAAATAAATCTCAAATATAAAATACACATCAAAAATAAATTTTTGTGAAATCGTAAAGAAAATATTTTAAAAATATTGGTGGCATGAGTTCAAATCTCACCCTGTAAATTCTAAGATATCAAAAATAAAATAAAATACTCATCAATTATATATAGTATTCTTCAATAAGCATCACAAATCCATCATTACACAAATTCACAATAAAACAAGCAAAAAATTATTCCACATATTAAACAATAAGATTATCTCATTCTATGCATATAACAATTCATAATTCAACAAATCCAAAATAAATAATAAAAATTAAAATTAAAATATATTTTAATTTATTTTTTGTATAAATAAATAATAAAAATTTTATTTTAAATTTAAAAAATATTTTAAAATTATTATTTTTGGTATCAGTCGGTACACCATATTTCGGTATGGGCGAAATCAACCCGCCAATACCAACTGGAATTTGCACCTAAAAAGAAACTAAAGATTATTGTTAATGTTTACTATCGGAATAGATCGTTTTAGTCGGTATGGGTGATACCATCTACCATGGTTCAAAAAGCTGAAAATGCCAAAAGTGTCAAAAGTTTTGTCACCTATTGTGAAAGGCTTCTATTTATAGTGTTTTAAGAATAGGAGTTAGAAAGCTACTCGTTAATATGATTAATGTAATTAATTTTGAATTACAATTGCATGAATGATTAAGACATGGGTACCAGGAGCTGTAAATTACAGAATACAAAATGGTGAGAGATGTCATGAATATTTGAAAGTGAGTGATCTAATTGATAACACAAATAGAGTCTGGAAAGTGGATAACATAAGAGATACCTTTAGTGATATGGATACTAGAAGGATTCTTCACATTCCATTGTCTAGATTTCCGCATGATAACTATCAAGTGTGGTTTGGAGAGGCTTTCGGGGAGTTTACGGCCCGCAGTGCTTACAGATTTATTTTACAACAATCTCCTGTAGTTATTCAATTACAAAACCAAACATATTACATAAATTTTTATAAGAAATTATCGGGTTTGGATTTACCATCCAAACTAAAAATTACATTCTGGTGTATTACAAAAAAAATTCTTCCTACTCTATGCACCCTACAGTTTAAAAGGATCACCAGTTCAAGCCTTTGTTCTAGATGTGCAGGTGAGGCTGAGACTAGTATACATGCTTTGGGAGATTTTCCTATGACAAAGGAAATATGGCATCATTTGAATTGGGATTGGTCAGATATGGTGTCCAATGTGGAATTATTTGAGTGGGTTACCTGGTTTTTTGCACGTAACTCTATTCCTTTTTATAAGTTGTTTGTGTGCGCACTATGGATTATCCAGTCATAATGCAACAAATGGTTGCACCAAGTAGGGCATTCGATCGAACCGAATCGAATCGAATCGAAAATTTTCGAGTTAATCGAGTTTTCGAATCACATTTTATCATCCTAACTTTATTTGAAGTTTTCTCGAATCGAGTCGAGTGAGATGGAATTCGAATCGAATCAAATCGAATATATTTGTTCGAGTTAAATTTTAAAAAATAATTTTGGGTCCTTGTAACCATTGTCACCCATCGTAATAAAATTTGTCCACCTTAATCAAATTTTTTATTAACTTTCATCACTTCATAATTTATTTATTAATTTTTTATATCTTGGTTAGCTTCTTTGCTTGCTTAGTTGTTTCAATTATCTTGATTCTTGTCACTATGTATTTTAGAATTAAAAATATATTAAATGTAAAAATATGATTTTTAATAAAAGTTATTTTAAAAATAAAATGTGAAATTGATACCAATATAAAATTTTAACACGAATATTTTAATTTTATGGCATAATTAATAATTCAATTTTAATATAAATATCCAATATGACTAAACAATTCAATAATACAAATAATATAAAATGTGAAATTTAATTTAATAATATAAATAGTAGATATAAATAAAATTATTACTATTTATGTTTAGTGATTTTTTTGGATAATTTTGATTTTTATTTGAGAGTAAATCTTTGAGAAGTAAAAGTTTAGGGAAAAATAAAAAGTTTTGGGGAATAAAAGTTTGAGAGAAAGTAAATAGGGGGAGTAAAATTCTGGAGGGAAAATATTAAAAAAAATTGGAGGGGGGAGGGTTTGGGATAGATGGGAGGTGGGATGGGAAGGGAATAAAAGTTTTAGGGGAAATGTGGGAGGGAGTAAAAATTTTGGGGGGAAATAAAAAGTTTTGAGGGTTTTTTGGAGTAAAATTTTGAGAAAAAATAAATGGGAGAGTAAAATTTTGGTGGGAAATGGATTTTGGGTAGATTGGGGGTTGGGAGGGGAGGAGAGTAAAAGTTTTAGGGGGAAAGTGGGAAGGAGTAAAAGTTTTGAGGGAAAAGTAAAAAGGTTTGGGAGTTTGGGGTAAAAATGTAAAATATTATAGTTTGATATTCGAATTATTCGAATTATTCGAGTTATTCAAATTCGAAAACTGAACTCGATTCGAACTCAAAATTCGAAAAAAAATTCGAGTTGATTCGAATAACTTGATTCGTTTAACTTGAAATTCGAATTTTTTTTCGATTTTTTCGAGTCGAATCGAGTTTTGCTCACCCCTAGCACCAAGGACAAAAAAGACCGGGGTCAGCCATTGCATAATCTATTTACAGTTGCATTCGGGAGATTGAAGGGTAGAAATTTTCCATACCTATTCGTAGATGGGAATCAAAGAATTGGAGTCCATTGGAACATCCACTTGTGAAAATTAATTTTGATGCAGCTTTATGGGAATCTGACAATAGATCCAGTTCTGGGATTGTGATTAGAGAAAAAGATGGACAGGTTTTTGGTTCGAAAATGGTAACAATGAAAATGTACATTCATCCTTTGTAACTGAAGCTTTAGCATGTGTCCAAAGTCTTCAATGGGGATTAGATCTGGGATTTCTGGACACAGAAGTTGAAGGAGATGCGTTAACTGTTATCAGAAAGATATAGAATAAATATGAGCATAAATCTGAAATATGAGCATATATTAGAGATGCAAATTTTTTGGGTAAAATATTAAATACCTGTAAGTTTAGTTATAGTCCTCGATCGTCGATTGGAGTTGCCCACCTTTTGGCTACTGAGGATTTAAAAGTGGGGAACAGTGGTGCATGCGAGATGAGATTCTGGAGCTTGCCAGAGAAGCAGTAGAAAGAGATGGAAGAGGAAGAGAGCCCTAGTTTTCACCGATTTGCTAAAAAAAATAGGGAGTGGAAGAGGATAAGAAGAATCTGGAAAAGAAAGATGAATGGGTCTTGGTATATTGAAATGAATAGGGATTATTTTTGCTTTTTTTTCCCAATGATTTTGTTGCCTTTCTAGAAGTATGTGTTATTAATAAAGACAATTGAGGCTAAAAAGTATCTAGAGCTTCCTCCGTTTTGTTAATTGGATCTAGACCTTTTATTTTCCTTAGTTTTTACTTTCATTTGGGCTTTTATTTTGTTTATATTTTATATTCAATTGGGCTTTCCGGTTTTATTAAGTTTTTTGAATCCTTGAGTTTTGGTCTTGGTTGTTGTTTAAGTGCTCTAATATGGGCCTTTGTTATTTTTAAATAAAAGTTCCAACTATTTATATATAAAAAAAAGAATAGTGAAAGGTTTTGTTGGTAATGGTAAATAGTGAAGAACAATTTACTATGTTTCTGATAGGAGAGAAAAACATTCAACATTATAGGAAAATGTTAAGAGGAAAACTGTAAACACCCTATACCCGACACGATTTACCGAATCTGAATTTAAGATGTTACTAAACTTAAACACTTAAAAAAAAGTTTAAGATGGGCGAAGACTTTACTAAACATGTTGCTATACTATTCAATTATTATTCTTAGTCAAATGTTTGGAAGATAACCACTTGTATCCATTACAACTGATTCTCAATAATAGTGTAAGACAATATCACTTTAAACAAAAAAAATATATGCTTATTTTATTTTGGCCGATAATACTATATATAAATATAAAATAGAAAAGTAAATATAAATGATAAATAAAAGGCCACTCCATTTCGGCAAAAGGCCCACGCCCAAGTTCCATAGCTTTGGGTCCGTTATCCCGATCATGATTTTCCTACCCCCAGAGGAAAGGTCCTTCCTTTTGGGCCGATTGTGGGCGAGGAGGATTGAACCCCGACACCGTGGTTCGTAGCCACGTGCTCTAATCCTCGAGCTCTGGCCCCACCTCGTCTCCACTTGGATCTGCTCCCGAGTACCCTAAAAAATGGAACATTTCCTCTCCCACCATTTCGGGTTAAGAAGATGTGAAAGTGCCTTTTCTCTATAAGAATGGTGCGTTCCGAGGTGTGAAGTGGGAGAGAGGGGATTTCATAATTGGGGTTTTGAATAAGACGACCTTTTCATTTTTCATTATTATTACTTTTTCATAAAAAGACTCAATCGTGGTGTATATTTCCATTTTCCATTTAAAAACATATTTTCAAAGTGTCACTCTGTATGCATAATATCGTTCTACGATTATCCACATTGGCGCATTCCTGGCTTGATCCCCCTTGACAAACCGGTTCAAACTTAAAAACCTACATTTCAAAATAACATCCATAAGTTCAGTGGAACTTAGTGAATCTCAACCAGTTTTACCTTTAAATAGAGATGTTGGATTCTTAGACTTAAAAATTCTTAACTTCTTTTTAGACTTTGGAAAATACGTTTCAAATCCTTGGTGGATAGCAATACGCCTGCCTCTACTATTGAACACCCTATAGACGATCCATCTAACTGGAAGATTACAACTTCGCCCTATAGTCTAAATCCTATTTCGCTATCCCTTTGAATATAGCAGTTGAATTCATTCCCTAAGGTAATATTTATATGGGAACTACTCTTTGACTGTCTGTTCTACTGAATTGGTGGTCACTAACACAGTTCACACCAAATCATTCAATTAACCCGAGCAAACATACTTACTAGGAAGAATGTAAGGTTTTGATCACCCAAAAGAATTTCAAATAGCTTGATACATAACATGAGAATTATCAGGTTTGGCAAACTCTTACACCACCATACCTTAATATACAACAAGCTCACCTACTTGATGGATTACTAAAGTGGATTTCTCAATCAAATATAATACTGAGAACTCTCTCAGAATCTAACTTCATGACATACCCAGATTACACGGTCTGGGTGGTCTAACCACTCACCGTTTAGGCTTTATAGTCTTTTCATACAATACAGCACAAGGGTTTTTCACAAGATTAGACACAAAGGCTTTTCATAAGAATAACCACAAAGGCTTTCCATATAATATGCCACAAAGGCTTTCCAGAAAATACACCACAAAAGCTTTTCATAAGATTAGCCACAAAGGCTATCCAGATAACATGCCAAAAGGCTTTTCATAAGATTACCCATAAAGGTTTTCCAGATAATCCATTTTTACTGTCCCGACAGACCATCTCTGTGGATGTCATGGGGCTTCTCCCATATGGTCTTATACCTTTACGCCCTCTTGGTGTATTATCATATGATACAATGGCCATGAACTTTTCACAAATCTATTCAGTGATTTGCCAGTCCGATTAGCATTATAGCTGCCCTACCGGAGGCTACATAATAAATCTTCATTTTCACAGTGATCTGTCTGTTTGGTCAGTAATATACTTGCCCTACCGGGGGCTATACAAACGAATTTTTTTCTCACATTTTTACATAACCCAGATATAACCGATATTGGAATTACATAACAGGAAAGTATTAGGTAATGACCACACACATTCCAACAACAACATCCTATATCAAACGACATATTGTGCCGCACATTGGTCACCTCATTTACTTATTTGTAGATACCTATCATAAAACACACATACACATAACTACATGACATGTAGGAGTCAGGTTTAGAGACTCACCATAGACCTTCCTTCACCTCGGCTTAGAACTCTTGTTCCAATCATCCTTTTCGATTTCGCAACAGCAACTGCTCAAAAGATCATAAAATTACCATTAAAACCCTATTTACTGATAGGTTACTAACATTTCGTCTATACACAACCCTCATGTAAGGTCTTTCACTCAAAACATATTGTTCTCACATCTTTACACGTCTGTACTCATTACTGTCATAACATGCAGGGCTACCGAACTTTCTAAAAGGTTGATCATCCCTTGATTAAACAAGATCTTATTTCGATCTTAAAGAAGAAGAAGAGAATGTTGAGATTAAAAGAACCTGATCATTAAGTAGGAAGAAAAATCATTTGAAATGTTTCCTTCCTATAAATATACTCTCGGTGCCTTTGATTTCCCTACCAAATCCAGGGTAGGTAAAGAAAATCTGATGAAGGTTTACCTTACTTTTGACGAATCATGGCGGATCAAATCAATCTAATTGTCTTCTGTTGAGAAATGGTTAATCATTATGCTGTGATGATTTGATTAGTTGGCTTGTTTTAGTGTACAAGCGATCTTTCACACATTTTACTACTACTATTTACTATAAACTCTGTTTCTGTTGCTACAAAATCCCAATAACTCTCAACCAAACCTGATACAGGATCAAATTGAACAGGACTCAAGCATATAGAGCGTACCATATCTTGGCAGTGACTCACATTCAAAAGATCTTAAATACAATTAAGTTTCCTACAGCTTTCTCATACACCTGACAGGCTCTTAGTTCTCAACCAAAACTCTAGGACATACCCTCTCATAGGCGCGTAGTTTTTTTGGTGTAATCTTTCTTCTCTTGGAAATATCCTACGACCAATTCCTTAGATACCGTCAATAGACGGATGCTTTAACTCTAGTATACGTTGAAACCCTGACTCACCATCAGCCCAACATAATGGCGGATTATGTTACCACAGAATGCCCAATAGTTTATATACCTACCTTACTCATCTTTTTGGATATACCGATTTTTGGGGTGTGACAACTCTCCTCTCCTTCAAGAAATTTCATCCTCAAAATTTTTACCAACTTGGAAATCCTCACTGCTAAGGATGCATGACCAACTCCTTGGACCTGGCGTATAATACTGCTTGTCATAACAGACTTCTCTTTTGTGATGTACACTCTATAGGTTTAACTGGCGCGAATGTAAACAATCAGTCTTAATTGGCAGATTTTAATTTCATGGGCAAATATTAGCGGGCACTCTCGTGTTTTTAAACATCTCATAACCTTAGCCTTAACAAGTGTCGAGCTGTGATTAAAGGATTTGAATAGTTTGAATAAATTTAAAACTCCTTACAGACGTTTGGTTCTTTACAAATATTGGAACTCAAGCACCTTCCCAAACACTTTGTTGTATTATTGGAGCCACAGATTTATTTACTGTCAAAGTTTCTTGCTTCTTTTCGTCTTTAGTTTAAATTTTCATTAAAGGTAATTCCCCACTCTTTTTCCTTTTCATTTAATTGAAAATGGTTAGAAAAACTACTCGTAGAAGATTCCATGGTGGTCATGGTAAGATAAGTAGAATTGAAAGCCCTAGCAACGCTGTTAAGATTCCACCTAGAGGTCCTGATAATACTCGACACTTAATTGATCCTAAGTACGAATGTAGCACCATTATGAGTTGGTTTGATACTTACGGGCCCAAGGCATCCTTTTACCCAACTTTGCTTACAACTTCCAGATAATCTGAGGGGAATGGCATCTGAGTGACAACACAGAGGGTTACATTTTTCATCTATTCTTGTTCGAGGTTGGATTCCACCTACCTCTGTATCCCTTTTTCTATTCAGTCCTCAATGAGTATGGTATTACATTGGGGCAACTCTCTGCCCTGTCCGAGTGGACACTAGTGACCTTCTTCATCGACTTCTTTATGCACCACGAGCCATCACTGCTTGGCATATTCCAAATTATTTACCAGTTAAAAGTAAAAAGATAAGGTGTCTCAATTGGAAATGCCCACATTCGCACGCGCCAAGATTTTGAACCCATAATTTGGAATTGGACCTCTAACCTTTATATCAAAAAAGACAAGTTTGTGAGGGTCATTAGTAAGCTCAAAACTAGGTTTGGCTTCCCCACTTATTAGTCCCTACCCCGTGAAAACATCTACTTACAAAGTCAGTCTGTTGACTTAGAGGTTATTTGGCAATAAATTAAACAATTAAGGGGGCGTGTTTTAGAATTGAGGGAAATTGTCACTATCAAACATGTCTTCCAATACTTTCTATAAGGATTAAGTCCCAATGGATGCCAAGCTAATGAACTTCTATTATGGGCGGATTCTCGAAAAGTCCCTTTTGCTAAAATAGCTTGGCCCCAATACTCCAATAAAGTTCTGGTACGAATTTCAGTAAGGAGGATGAGGGAGCCTCCCTTCCATTCCATGCCATTGGAATAATATATTTCATGGTACATCTTTCAGTCCTCTCAGTCGGGCTAATTTTTTTGTTGATTTTACAGGGTCCACTTCTAATTCACATACTACTACGCCCGCTCCAGCAGTCAACATGGATATCTTAGCTTTATTAGACAAGGTTCGGGAGAATAAAGTTGCTATCGTTGCCCCACTAAGAATAGTGACTAGTAAGAAAGCTCAAAAGAGACCCAAGGTGGAGAGAAGCACCCAAGATACAAAAGATAGCCATCGCCCACAACTTGCTCAGTGTAGACTAAAGAACGACCTGCTCCCTAGAGAGCTAACACTCCTTCTGTTCCCGCCTTACCTTCAGCTCCAACTCTGCTAGTAGAGTCTGCCAACTCGATAGGCTCTATAGTCCACGCCGCAGAGCCTCCTACGGCTGAAATCCCTCTAGAAGTAACATACTAAAACTAGCCAGGGGCTCCTCGTGGTTTCATACCCACCAATGCTCCAATTCGCAAACCATATGAACTTTTCCCATTGTGGGATCTCTTGAGGTCAAGGCAATCTCCATTCTCACTAGGTGTCATCCATAAACAGAAAAACCACGTCATACCTCAGCATGTGAAAGAGGCTCTCCTCATATTCCTTTTTTTAAATTCTCAATTATCTCCTCTCTCGATACTGGTGTTGAATATGGGCTTATAAGTTGGGCCCTTCAAGAATCTAGTAAGCAAAATAACGCTAAAATGACGAGATTGGAAGAAGTTGTACACTCTGACAAGCAGTCGTTAGCTCAACTACACCAGGCTCATAAGGAAACTCTTGGCCAAAATAAAGATCTGGACTCTTGAACTTTTTCTTAGAAGTCCAGATATGTAAGTCTAAAAGACCAGGCTAGATGGATGGAAGAAGAGATCAACCAGCTAAAAGCCAAAGAGTCTTCTTGGGAAAAGAGATTCAAATCTCTAAACCAACAACGCTTATCTGAGTTGGAGCATTTACGTCAATCCATTAAGAAAACTCTAAAGAAGTACTAGGAAGACACCAGGACGAACTTGACAGAGACCTTGCCCAAGTTGCGATCCAACTTGGTCCTCCACGCTCAAGTTGTTGCGAATCCTCTCGATTTAAGTCGAGTGGATTTCAACTGCCTACAGAAGGTCACCCTAGAATCCCTGAAATTTCACGTTTATAACCTTAAGGGTGAGGACTGGGAAAAGTTCCAGAGGGAATGGAAGCAATTAGTGAACTTATTCATTCCCACTGAGCCCAGAGTAGAAGAAGAGGACATAAAGAATTCAATGGATCTGGAAGAAGTCCCTAAAAAAGACGAAGCCCTCATAGAGCCAATTCACCCGTCAATTGAGAGAGGAAACTAAATTTTTTTCTACTTTTTTGTATCTAAATCTCTTGGTTCAATTTGTATGATCTTCCTTATTTTGTCAATGAAATTATTATTTTCCATTCTCAATTGTCTGTTTTGCCCTAATATTAACAATATACCAAATTATTCACTACACAAAAGTTTATAACATACCTAAGGGATAAGCCAGGTCCACCGTACTATGCATATAGAGTTGACTAAAACTTAACTGCCAGAGGATCAACTAAACCGAAAGCTCTTATACCAATTAACTTTTAACACCCTATACCCAATCTGATTTACCAAATCCGATTTTAGGATGTTAATAAACTTAAACACTTAATAAGAAGTTTAAAACGCTCTACGATCATCCATATTGGCACATTCTTGGCTTGGTCCCCCTTGACGAACCGGTTGAAACTTAAAAATGTGCATTTCAAAATAACATCCACAAGTCCAACAGAACTTAGCGAATCTCAACTAATTTAACCTTTAAATCATGATGTTAGATTCCTCGACCTAAAAATTCTAAACTTCCTTCTAGATTTTGGAGAATGTGTTTCTGATTCTTGACGAATAGCAATACATCTGCTTCTACTCTTGAGCACCCTATAGACGATCCATCTAACTAGCAGATTACAAATTCACCACATAGTTTGAATCCTATTTCGCTATCCCTTTGAAGATACAGTTGAATTCATTCCCCAAGGTAATATTTCTATAGGTACTACTCATTAACTATTTGTTCTACTGACTCTGGTAGTTACCAACAATGTTCACACCAAATCTTTCAATTAACCCAAGCAAACATACATACTCGGATGAATGTAAGGTTTTGATCACCTAATAGAATTCCATATAGCTTGATACATAATGTGAGGATTCCCAAGCTTGGCAAACTCTTACACCACCGTACCTCAAGATATGACAAGCTCACCTTTCTTATGGATTACTAAGGTGAATTTCTTAGTCATATACAATACTGAAAACTCTCTAAGAATCTAATTCCAAGACATACCCAGATTGCACAGTACAAGTGGTCTAACCACTCGTTGTTTAGGCTCTACAAAATTCATCGTACAGTTGGAACAACGGAAATGTGGAAGTGTACACAAGTGCAACAAGTAATAAAGTGACAAGTAAATTTCGAGTTATCATACCCATAGGGACTGTGCAAAGAAATATTTATGAAATAGATAATTTAACAAGTTGGTGGTAAAATTTTGATGATTTGAAAAGGGGTTTAAATAAGATTAAAAATTAAACTAAGTAAAATAAAAATAACAATTTCCAATGCACGATTTCAAAACATGTTTCAATCAATATGACATAAATTTCTAGATCAATTGCATTTTTAACTTAACATATTAGAACTGTTCATGTTTTTTACGAATTTAATTCACGGTAACTTCGGTAATTTGCTAACTTATGAACATACTTACCTACCAAAATCCATTTATCTCTTGACTATATATCTATGTCAATTCAACCGATTAAACAAATTTTAATAAGCAAATGTGTTAATGCACATACATACTTATGAAATTAAAATAATCTCTTGTACATATTTCTATGCCAATTCAAACAATTAATTCAATTTTCATAAGCAAGTAAAACATTAAGTGATGTAACAATATATCTCTATATTGAAACAATTTAATAACAAAATTCGCAAGTTATGCAAGGCTAATGTATTGTTTAATACCATCACTAATTTAACCTTTAGCTACCTTAGAAGATTAAACATGCATCAATTAAATATTGTGTCCATTAATTACAATTTTAATCCGCTTAATAATTAATCCAATTGTTACCTTACAATTTAAAAGCAAGCATAACATAAACATGATTTTATTTAATTGAACAAATCAACAAGGCCTATAACAACACAAACATTGTAACGCCCTGAATTACTTAATTTTGTTTTTGTGAATTTTGACATAAATAAGTATCTGCTTCAGTGGTTAAGTGATTTGGGCTTGTATTTGAGGTTTTGGGTTTAAGTCCCACTTTTGGAAAATATGTTATTTTTTATCCTACCATTATCCCTCTTAGGTGGGCTTATGTTATATTCTTAGTAAACTCATATCAGAATGAGCTTGCTGGTTCAAGTTGTAAAGTGTTAGCTTGCCATGGGGTCTTGTGTTTGAGTCTATGTTTGAGTGTAGCTGATAATTTTTGCCTCGGTTGTGTGATAAAGTTTCGGTGGAGTTGAAAATTTGAGGTAGTTAGATGAAGTTAGCGGTCGAATTTAGTGGGATTTAGTTGTTAGTGGGGAGTTAAGATATCTGATTTATTAGATAATAATTCTTTTTATTTTATTTTATTTTCTATTATTGTTTTTCAAAAAAAATTCTTTATTTTTCTTTATTCCCTTATCACATTCTGACATTTTTTCCCTTTCTTCCCTTCCTTGTGCTTTGTCGATTTTCTTTATTTTCCCCCTTTGATTCTATCATAATTCTTTAATCATATTGCTCTTCTTTGACTTCGCGGTTCCTTCGTTTGGTTTGGTAAGTGGTGGGTGACTTATTGCTTTCTGTTTTCACTTTCGGTTTCTGTTAATTAATTGTGGAGTTTTCTTTTGAAAAGGCGTAGGGGTGTGTGGTTAGGAGTTTTGATCGTTATGAATTTACTACATAGGAGAAGGCGATGAACCTGTGAATTTTGCCTCAACGGCTTAAATCGGGATAGCAGCTATTTTTATTGGCGGCATGTTTGTGTGGCTATTCGATTTTACATTGTTGAATTCACAAATTTCTTGTTAATTAGGCGTTGGAATGCTATTTCTAGGTTCTACTGGTCTCGAGATTGCTTCTGGGTAAAAAACAAACCAAGTGTGTAATGAAAACATGAGAAAACGAGGTTCGACGAAAGCTAAAAAAGTGGTCTATCGACGCTACACGGGCATGTGTCCATTCGTGTGCGACACACGGACATGTGACAGGCGAGTGTGTGGCCATGTGGGTTACATGGGCTAGGCCGATTTAAGCGTGTGGACCATGGGCCAGCACACGGGCAAGACCAATTTAGGCGTGTGGGTCCACACAGGCAAGGCCAATTTAGGCGTATGGGCCACACGGGTGTATGAGCCCAAAAGTCTAAAATTTTTCATCAGGTCACATACGTCGTTCCGATTGACTGTGGGCCTTCCATAAGATCGGTAAGGGTAAAACAAACTCTGATGCATGTGATCTACTATTCTGATAGACTGATTTAAGTTTAGGAAACAGATATGTATGTTTGATTGTTTTGTATAAACATGTATGACATCTGTATATGAGCATGCGGATCATGTTAACTCTGTTATATTTGTATATATGTATTCTGTATCTGTATATGGGGTGGAATTTGTATATGTGAAAGAAGTGTTCTGTGAGGTGACATTTCACCAATATATTGGCAGCTTGGCTGTAACATATTCTGATAAGTGTCGTAAAGACACTATGTGGTGTGTAGGGATGGGTAGGTGTTTCATACCCCACATGGTGTGTTGGGATGGTCGGAGAGGGTGTGCAGATGATGGGGGTAGGACTTTGCATATCTGTATGTTTTTTATAATCCGATTCTGATATGATTTATTCTGTTAATGACTTACATCCGCTTCTGTTCTGATATACTAAGAAATCCGAGTTTATGTGTATGTATGACTCTGTTTAGTTACACACTGAGTTTATGAAAACTCACATCTGTTTGTCTGTTCTGTTCAGGTAATCCTTAGGCATAGACAAGTCGGTGCGACGGAGTCTCTACGGTGACTACTAGTTCGCGAACTTGGTTTAATTAAGATTTTATTTAAATTCTAGATTATTTTGAAAGTTTTGTAATTTATGGACTCTTTGGACTGTTGGTTTTAATTTTGGGATTTTGAAATGGTCTAGATTGTTATTATTCTATGACTTTTAACAAAACGATTTACGAAAACAATGGTTTTTAAGCAAACAAATATTTTACCTGAAACACAAGCTCGGATTTCAAATATAACGATTTCTAACTTTCGCCACAAGATAAGTTTTATTGTAGGAGTAGACTATCAACATTTTCCTTAATGAATAAAATAGAATTAACGTGTTTTATAAAATGTGGACTCTCTTTTAGTAACCAATTATTCGGGAAATTTCAACATAGTAAAATTGGTTTCAAAACCCTTCTTCGTAACATTGTCAAATTCGACCATAACGTCTAGGCCAAGTTTGGGGTGTTACAAACATGATTTTTAATAAATTAAGTAATAGAACATAATCAATATAACACGAATTAAATTTAAGCCATTTTAATTAAATCAAAAGCAACGAAACAATGAGCATTCATCATAACAAAATCAAGAAAATAAAAGAGTAGGGAACTAGAAACAAATCCAGTGTCTCTCTAAAGTCACTAACTCGCTCCTCTTCTTCTCTACTCGTTCTATCAATTCAAGGCCTCTACAAATACTCGAGTGCTGCTCCTCCAAGACGAAAGAAGGCTCTTTCTCAATATGAGAAATCGGTAAATGAAGGGACAAGAAAAATAATGGAAAATAAAGGGAGAAAAGTGAGTGAAAAAAAATGTGTTGTGAATTAATTTAGTTCAGTTGAATGATGAAATGAGTAGCAAATGGGGTATTTATAGGTGGATTATTGCTAATTTTAGCAAAGACATATCAGTCATTAACCCTCCTATGGCCGGCCACCACTCATGCATTTGTTGATGATTTCAACTTGGTATATTTGGCTACGGGTAAATCTACAAAAGCATAATAAGTGGAGGGGTTTGAATACGATTTTAACGAGACTTCAATGGCTGATTTGGAAATTAATAAATCAGCTAATTTGAGTTGATTGGGTCAACATTTTGGACGGGTTTCGGCAGTCCGATTGCTCGTTTGGATCAGTCTTTCGTATCAGCACAATCGGGCCTCCTTTCCATAATATAATCAATAATAATTTTTTAACCCAAAATAAATTGGATTAAAATTAAAATTAATTATATTATGTATTAATATTCATATTTGGACCGTCTTAAGCTGAAAAATTAATTCGCTTTAACGCTTCAGAAATCACTTCATGGTTTGAGCTTCTAGCAGTGTCTGCCGCGCCAATTTTCACCCTTTTGTGAAAATCTATCTGTAACAGTCTGTTTTCAGTGAAATCGAAGTAGTGGTTTCGGGATCACAAATCCGAGTCCGTAAGAAAAAATATTTTAAATTTTTTTATGGTTTATCGTATGATAGGAATATCATATAAAAATTTTGTTACGAAAATTTTACCGATTACATAATTAATTGATAAAAGACTAAATTGCATAAAATGCAAAAGTTGAATTCTAGTAGCTAAAAGGATCAAATAGTTATGGAATTCAAAATTTGAGGCCCTTATATGGTAAATAGACCACTAAGAGGAGTTGGTAAATAAGTTTGATGATTCATCCATGGAAATTAATTAAAGAAAATGACTAAATTGGAAAGTAAAAATAATAAAAGATGATAAATAATTAAAATATCATCTTTTTCATCATCTTTCCCAAATTATTTACACGGAAACCCTAGCTAAGAGAAAAGAGTTCAAGCAAGCTTACTTGGCTTAATTGGGTAAGTAATATTGTCCCGGTTTTAGTAATTTTTATATTTTCAAGATTGTAATAGCTTAATCTAGCTATCTCGGGGATTAATTTGCAAAGTTATGAAAGTACTAGGGTTTTGCCATGGATGAATATGCATGATTTATGAAATCTATGGTAGAAAATGAAAGGTTGTTGATTTTGATAATTCATGAATATGCATGAATTTTCACAACTTTTATAAAGTGAATTTTGATGAAATTATGATTTAGGGATTAAATTGAAAAGATGTAAAATTTAAGAAAAAATTTTGAATTTTATGAAATACCTGAGCTGCTATTGTTATATGTAAAAATCGGCTAGGCTTGGAATAAGGATTAAATTGCATGAATTTCATTTTCCGAGCCTAGGGATGAAATTGTAATTAATCAAAATTATAGGGGCAAAATGGTAATTTTGCCAAAAGTGAATTGGATTGAATTGAATATGAACTGTATTAAATTGATGTTAAATTCATTCGTATAGATATGGATAACTCAAATACGAAGTTAGATCGAGGACAAGAAAAAGTGTCGAATTAGTAGAATTTGCATACACGAACACTTGTCGAGGTAAGTTCGTGTAACTAAATTGTATATTTATATGTTTTAAATTAAATGTTGTATATATGAATTGTGTAATTATTATTTATATGATATTTATTACATATCTAACAAAGCCCGATAAATGTTAAGTCCCATTTGAATAAATGGAATTCAATGGATACAGAATTTCCCGTATTGGTTGTGGTCCTGCATATGTTACGGACACACCACAGCTCGAAAGAGCATCCCGTTATTAGCCCTCTCGAGTTTCGCGTTATATGGTTCCTGCGAGCTTCCCGTTAATAGCTCTTCGGAGCATCCCGATTTGGTTGTGATCCTACATGTGTTGTGGACACACCGCAGCTCTTATGAGTGTCTCGATATATGGCTCTTCATGAGCTTCCCGATTAAAGGCTCTTTGTGAGCTTCTCGTTAATGGCTCTCTGGAGCTTCCCGGTATGGCTAGCTTAAACTTCCCGATATATGGCTATTCGGAGTTTCTCGTTAATAGTTCTTTGGAGCTACCCGTTATTGGCTCGCATGAGCTTCCTGATTATGCCTCTTATGAGCTTCCCGTTATACAGCCCGGATAAGCTTCCCGATTATGGCTCACATGAGCTTCATGTTATATGGCTTGAGAAAGGGTTTCCCGATTATGTGCTCTAATGAGCAACCCCGAATATGAATTAACGGGTTTCAGATTTGTACATTTCATGTGTATTACCCTTTTATCTATCGATATTTAAATGATTCAACGGGTAAAGTTCCGATATGAGATTATATGAATTCAAGATGAATTACTATGAGAAATACTTGAAATACAAAGATATGATATGTACATGTTCATGGATGCTTGAAGTGATAAATACATGTATGTGGAAATTGAATATCGATGAGCTCATTCATGTTTCTTAATATTTATGTGAATTACATGACTAACATACTTGATGAGGATATGTGATAGGCAATTGGCCAAATTGGTTTGAGCATGTTTATTTGTTTACCCTAATATGTGAATTAATTGGTAAGTTGATTTCCTGTTAGACGAACTTACTAAGCATTAATTGCTTACTCTGTATTATTTCCTCTGTTTTATAATACTCAGAGGCTCGAAAAGATTGGAAGCTCAGGTATTATTTTGGTATATGTAACGAACTAAATTTTGATATAATGGCATGTATAGGTTCAATTGGACTATTGATGGAAAATATTTGTGTTTTGGTTATAACTAGCCATTGGTATGGCTAGTATTTGGTATATTTTAATGTACATATATATGTATATAGTTTCATCAATTTGATGTGTGAGCATGGTGAATGAATGAAAGTGAAAAGAGGACTATATATATACACATGAGAACTTGGAAAGTAAGTATATTTACTTGATTATATGTGATATTATATCATGTATAAAACTTGATTTTGGTTGGATTTGAATGTATTGTATTGGCTTGAGAATATGCTTAAGTGTTTATGTAGGTGGAAAGCAAAATTTGGGTGAGAAGTATGGCTTGGAAATAGCTCTATTTTGTCCACGCGGGCAGAGGCACGGGTGTATGCCTCAGCCGTGTGTACATGAGCGTGTGTTTTGGCCGTGTGTCCCCTGCACCTTTAAAATTGCAAAACAGAATGCTCAGGTATTTTCACATGGCCAGCCACACAGGCGTGTGGCTTGGCCGTATGACCCCTGCACCTACACACGGCCTACCACACAGGCGTGTCACTTGGCCATGTGACCCAAGTCAGAGAGTTACACGGGTACGGGCATGGGCTGGGACACGGCAATGTGCCCTATTTCGAATGCCCACATGGCCTGGGACACGGGCGTGTCACTTGGCCGTGTGAGCCATGTGGCCTGACCACATGGGCGTGTGTCCCTTGCACCTTGGAAAAATCTTGAGATTTTGCGAAAAATCCTCTGAGTACCCGATTTAGTCCCGACTTGTTTCTAATGCATAATTTGGGCTTCAAGGGCTTATAAAAGGGACTATAGGATTGGTTATGAATAGATTCTGATATGATTGATAAATTATATGAAATGTCTGTTATACGTTCTGTAAATTATGGTAATGCTCTGTAACCCTGTTCCGGCGGCGGATATGGGTTAGGGGTGTTACACTATCGAAAATAAATCAAAATTTATGATAATTTTATTATAAAATTAATTAGAATTCAATATGTTAATAATTTAAGTACAATTTATTTATTTTATAATTATATTATATTATATTTTTGACAAGAATTACTACGAAGCTGTATGAATTTGAGTTAAAAAAGGTATGAAAAAGTCTATATATTTTTGTGTTTCCAACGATCTTTTCATACAATATGCCACAAGGTTTTTTCACAATATTTACCATAAGTTTTCCAGACAATACGCCATAAAGCTTTTCATAAGATTAGCCACAAAGGCTTTCCCGATAATACGCCACAACAGCTTTCTAGATAATATGTCACAAAAGTTTTTCATAAGATTAGCCATAAAAGCTTTCTAGATAATACGTCACAAAGGCTTTTCATAAGATTAACCACAAAGTTTTCTAGATAATATGCCACAAAGGCTTTTTATAAAATTAGCCACAAAGGCTTTTTATAAAATTAGCCACAAAGGCTTTCCAGATAATTCGTTTTTACTGTCCCAGCTGACCATCTCTATGGATGTCGTGGGGCTTCTCCCACATGGTCTTATACCTTCACGCCCTCTTGGCATATTATCATATGATGCATGGCCATGGACTTTCTACAGATGTATTCAGTGATCTTCCAGTCCAATTAGCATTATATCTGCCCTACCAAAGGCTACACAATAAATCTTCATTTTCACAGTGATCTAGTTGTCCGGTCAACAATATATCAGCCCTATCGGAGGCTACACAAATGGATCTCTTTCTCACCTTTTTAAATAACTCAGATTTGACCGGTATTGGAATTATATAATAAGAAAGTATTAGGCAATGACCACACACACGCCAACAACAACAGCCTATTTCACATGACGTCATATCATGCCACACATTGTTCCCATTATTTACATATTTGTAGATACCTCTCATAAAACACACATACACATAATTAAATGACATGCATGAGTCAAGTTTTGAGACTCACTAGAGACTTTCCTTCACATTGACTCAAAACGCCTGTTTCAATAATCCTTCCTAATCCAACAACAACAACTGCTCAAAATATCATAAAACTTCCATTAAAACCCTATTTATTGATAGAATATTAATATTTTTGTCTATACACGACCCTTGTGTAGGGTCTTTCACTCAAAACGTATTGTTCTCACATATTTACACATCCCTACTCCTTATTGTCATAAAATTCAAGGCTATCGAACTTACCAGGAGGTTGAACCATCTCTTGATTAAACGATATCTTAGTTTGATCTTAAAGATGAAGAAGAGAATGTTGAGATTAAAAGAACCTGATCATTAAGCAAGAAGAAAAACCATCTGATATATTTCCCTCCTATAAATATACTCTCGGTCCCTCTGATTTCTCTACCAAATCCAAGGTAGGTAAAAAAAGTTCGATGAAGGTTTATCTTACTTTTAACGAATCATGGGGGTTAAATCAATCCAATTGACTTCTGTTGAGAAGTGGTCAGCCATGCTGCTGTGATGATTTGATTAGTTGGCTTGTTTTAATGTTCAAACGATCTTTCATACATCTTTCTACTCTACTCTTTACTCTAATATCTGCTTCTATTGCTATAGAATCCCAACAACTCCTAACCAAACCCGATACAGGATCAAATCGAACAATACTCGTACAAATTAGGCATACCATATCTTGGCGGTGATTCATGTTTGGTGTGATCTTAGAGACAATTAAGTTTTCTACAAAACTCTAGGGGGTACCCCCTTATAGGTGCGCACTTTCTTGGGCGTAATCTTTCTTCTCTTGGAAATATCTTGCGATCAATTCCTTAGATACTACTAATAGGTTGATGCTTTAACGCTAGTATGCACCAATACTCTAACTCGTCATCAAGCTAACAAAATGGTAGATTTTGTTACCTCAGCGTGCCCAACAGTTTACATATCTACCTTACTCATCTTTGGATTCGCTGATTTTTGAGGTGTGACAAAAATTCTTAACTACCTCCATATCCGACCCAGCAAGCCAAGCTCTCTAAAACATCCCAAGAATGTAGACAACCCAAGAACTCTGTCATATTCCAGGGTTATTTTCACTTCTTCTATTTTGTTGAAATGGTACCATGTGAAGCATCTTTCACGGAACATCTCTTGAAACGCAAGACGATGATTGTTATTGGATGAGAGTTGTTCCTGAATAAGACTTAATTTGTGGTGATGATTTTCTTGATAAAGCTTGTTCTATACAATGGCTCGTCTAGAAAAAAGAAAAAGAAAAAAAAAAGAAGCACAATTGTTCTAAATATAAGTTGTTCCAAACAATGGTTCTTCTAAACATAGCTATTCCTAAAAGTCATTTTCCTAAAAAAGAGTTGTTCTGAACTTTAGCTGTTCTCAATAGTAGTTGTTCTCAAATAACAACTACACTAAATGATAGTTGTTTTAACTAAAGCCTTGTTCTGAACATAGTTATTCTCGAACAATAATTGTTCTGAACAACAACAATTCTAAATAAGAATTGTTAATTCGGAAAAAAATACGCTTGAATGCACAATATCTGAAATATAATATTTTTATTTCAAGAAAAGATAGAATATTAGCGACTAAAATTGAATATGTATAAACACTTTTAATATTAATATAAAATTGAAAAAATTGAATTCGTGTATTGAATATCATGGAAATAGAGCTAACTCGAAAAAAAACATTTTATCTTAAATCAAACTTAAAATTTAAAAGCCAAACTTTAGCTTAATTTTGAATCTTAATTTTTAATCAAATTCCAGCTTCTTACATGTACAAACAGGCACAAATATATGTGTGTGTACGTATATAGTTTTTGACCTAAAGATTATAAAAACGTGGAAGCTAGAAAATTTGTGTGCAGTTTAGTGTAAGAACTGAAATACAATGATTTTTCACCTCTTTTGGGATTAAGGAATAAGGAAGGAGAATTTCCACTCACAATCTCCACAGCTACA
This sequence comes from Gossypium raimondii, assembly GCF_025698545.1. Lineage (NCBI taxonomy): Eukaryota > Viridiplantae > Streptophyta > Magnoliopsida > Malvales > Malvaceae > Gossypium > Gossypium raimondii. Next base: position 26,257,020 of record NC_068571.1, on the reverse strand, counting down.
CGTCTTGAGATCTATATTTTCTTTTCTTTTCGTTTCTTTTTTTTTGTTAAATATAACATAATAATAAATTTAGCTTTTAACAATTACTTTTTTTTTTATCATTTTGGTGTTCAACTTTCAAATTTTAGTTAAATTATTTTGTATGAATATATTAATTGAACAATTAAAATTTTAATAATATTGACATGGTAATCCACGTATACTTCATTACTAATGTCAACAAATTTGAAAAAAAGATATGAAATTTTTGAATTTATAATTTTCAATATTTTATATATATTATTTTACGGAGTACATGGGAGTCATCATGTAGGTTGTCACATCAACACCTTTAAAATTTTAATGGCTCAATCAATTTTTCTATAAAAACAAAAAAAAAAAAAAAGAATTATGATCAAAGTCATGAAAACGATTAACGTAAGCGGTTAAATTTGTTATTATACCTATATAAAACACAACTTCGACACTGAGCTCTCTCAAGGTGTTTATTCGATGGAAGGAACTCTCAAGTGCTTGAGAAAACTAGTGAGAGCTTGCCTCTATTTATAGAAGAAAGTATGAGCATAAAAAAGTTTTGGTTAAAGGGTAAAAAAAAAGTCCTTAGTAAAAATATAGAAAATAAGTTAAACCCTTATAGAAAGTATGAACATAATTGAGTCCTCAGTGACCTCAAAAAATCAATTGGTCTCATTCATTAAGGAACACCATCATTAATCGGTCTGACCGTTAATGGTTGTTGACGTGACAAAAAAAAAAGCAATGAAAAACTAGCACCTAACATGAAATGTGGAGAAGTATGCTAACATGAAAGCTACTAGACTTGTTTAGGGGTTGAGCTACCCACCCAAACTTGAAGGTCCACTTGAAATTTGGGAGGGATTGGGCAAAACAAATTAGGTCTGTTTAAAATATAAAACGGGTCTAGGCTCAAGCATTCAAGGCCCGAGCTCGCCTCGACCCGTTTCTAAGATTGTAATATACTATATTATGTTATTTTATATATATATTATGTAACTTATGTCACATAAAAATTAAATTTATAGTAATAATAATACTATAATGTAAACATATTAAAAACATTAAGTTGTATACAAATAAAATTTTAATAAATAAAAAGTATATAAATTTATTAAATATTAAATTAAAATATATAAATATTTTTTTAAATAAAAATAATATGGGCATGCCGAAAATTGGACTTGGATTAGTCATTTATATATGAGTAGATTTGGACAAAATTTAGACTTATATTTCGAATCAAGCCGGATTTGGCAAGTATGAAATGTGTTAATATTATGATAACCTCAACTTAGATCCAACTCAACCCATGAATCTCTAAATGCCACATCCTAAAGAATTTTAAAATTAAAATAAAAATCCTAAAACAATAATAAATCTAAAAAAAGAGTTTTAAATTAGTGTCCAAGTTGATTTGAATTTCAAGATTCATTTTGAATAAACATAAAATTATAAAATTATTAATTATTAAAATTCTAAATATATAAATATATAATTATATGTGGTGAATATAATATGGTGCAAAATAAAACAACAAATGATTATATATATATATATATATATGCTAAAATATGGTGGAATGAACTTTTATAATTTCACCCTTTTAACCTTTAACCTAATATTTTATTATATCTAAATCGTAATAAAATAAATATGCTCCCAAATTACAGTTCAAATAGAAAAAAAAAGTGTTTTCACCATATAAGGTAAAACTTTTTCCTTGTTTTTAGCATAATACTTACTATATTTCAACCATGATAAAATAAAATATACTCAGCAATTACAGTGTGTTTTCACCATATTTTTGCACATATATAGGCTAAAAGCAAGGTAAAGGATATTTTCACAATATATATATATATATCACCTATCATTTTTATTTTGCCATATTCATCACCTGCCTTTATATATATACAAGCAGTTTTTTTTTAGAATTTTAATAATCATTTTATTTTTTATAGTTTTGTGTTGTTAAGAATGAAATTAGACAAATTAATGTATAGACTGAAATGAAATTAGACATCATTTTATCCAGATTCATTCTAGATGTATATTTTTATTTTGAATATCTTTTATAATTTTTACAATTTTTTTAATTTTTAAAGTTTTTGGTGACATGATATTCCACATGTAGGTTCTTCATCGCTTTCTCAATCACATCAATATTCGGTAACGATCAAACAAGACAATGAAGTATTTCGTTAATGAAAAGGACCAATTAGGTGCACTTCTTCTATAAAGGCTTAATTGATTTTTTTTATTTTTTTATTAAAAGTTTTTTTTTTATCTTAGCCTAAAAAAATAAACATAAAAGAATAACTAACAAAAACTATAGAGACCTTGACAAAGTTTGAAGATAGATTTTTTCAGTTAAAATTCTCTTTCCTTTTCCACTCCATAATCCAAAAACAAAAACAAAAACCCAAAAACGATTGTATTTGAACTTTTTGAGTGCCGAGTTATCCCAGAAGTATTCTGCCAAATAACCTTAGCTCTCATATATTTTGGGAAATAATTTTTTACCATATTCAGTTAAAAAGTATATATAGATACTTAGTTTTGGTTACTAATATTTTATCTCTTCTTAAAGATAAATAAGATTATGTTTCATGAAATTGTGCTTCCAAGGATAATAAAAAAGTTAACTCGAAATAAGTGACATTGTTTCTTCACTTGATCACTTCTAAAAGAACAACTCTTGTTTAGAATAGTTGTTCAGAAGAATAATTGTTTGAGAAGAGATATGTTCGGAACAACTATGTTTAGAAGAGGGCTCCAATTTAGAACAATTGCCATCTCGAGTAACTGTCATTTGAGAACAACTAATATTTGAAACAACTCTTATTCACCTGGTGTCGAAACCATTTTTAAGCTTGAAAAATGGGGGTCGACTTTTTTAAAATGGAAATGGGAGTCGCCACCGACCTTTTATTGAGGTGTGATCGGATCACCATTTAAAATGAATTTGGTCTACGAAATTTTGAGAAAATAGATTCGGGAGTCGATTATGCACGAGGAAGGCTTAGCAACCTCATAACGCCCAAAATTGGTACCGAATTGATTGTTTGGTATCTTAATGTCGAAACTTTGAAAAGATTTTAAAATATCATCCTTGAATGAGAAAACTTGAATAAACTAAATTGAATGATAAGGCGCACTCATTTCGCAGAAATAAATTGCCACATTCAGTGAGTTAGGGTGCAACCATTCAATCTTGGAAATTAGATTTGTCCCTTTTTTAAGAAAATCATGTACTTTAAGAAGGATATTTGATTATTTAAGTCAATTGAAAAATCAGAATCCAGTAAGTTAGGGTTCACTTTCTTAAACATCAAACATTGCCTTTATTTTAAAATCGAGATAACAAAATGCCATATCCAGTAAGTTAGGATCCAACATTTTGAAATCTTAAGAACTTTATTTTAAAAATTATATGGTTTAAATAAAATGAACACTTGATTATCTAAATGCATCGAAAAAATTGAAGCCCAGTAAGTTAGGGCACAATTTTCTCGGGAACTATGAACACCAAGCCTTTTTAGAAATTATGAAATAGAATGATTGTAGTGCTTTAATAAGATACAATTCTTACAAATGGAAGATGATTGAATAGTAATACACAATGCAAAAGATAAATAACAACCCAAATAACAGAGATAAATAAAATTGATTTAACACAAACATATAACATATAATAATCACACTAAGATCAAAACAATAATACATATATTTTAGAAATGAATAATTTAATAGGTTATATATATATATACAAAATAATAGTATTTAAGGAATATTATTATGTAAATAAAAAGAATTTTAAAATATAGCATTAAAATAAAATATTAAAATATATAAAGTATATCAAATTCTTATGAATATGTATATATATTGAAAGAATGACAGAACAAATAATAACATGCCAAGTTTGCAAATAAAGTATATAATAGATTTTTAAATAATGTATGATAAATTTTAAAAATTATATCACATCATAGAATTATATTAATAAATTTAAAAACAATGTCGAAATGATATTAAAATATGCTATAAATAAATTTAAAATAGATGCTAATCCAATTTGTAATTATGCTATTTGAATCTAAATTTAAATTGAAACTTAATTTAAAGTACAGAAATAATAATAATAATAATAATAATAAAATGTTTAGTTATCATAAAAAATAAATATTTACAAAATTAAATGGAATATATAAAAAAGAATAATAAAAATGATTGAATTAAAATTACAAAGTTTGAAGGACTAAATTTACAACCAAATCCAAAACTAAGGACCAAAGTAACAATTAAGCGCATAACTTCAAGAATTCAAATCCAGAGTACGAAAACGCCACCGTTTGATCTTGGGCCAAAATGAAATTAGAATAACGATATAGTATAAATTAAAAAATCGAAAGAAATCGAATTGAAACCATGCAAAACAAAGGAGGACCTGTTGTGTAAATAAACCTTTGAACAAAATTGCGCTAATCCTTCCCCGAGTCGAGTCACCGTGCGGATCTGCCTTCAAACGACGCCGTTTTGAAACCATCGTCTTGGCATCAAACGGCGACGTTTCCTACGACAGTTATAAGCTAAAACAAAACCTAAAATCTAACAGCCAACTTATATTTTGTTAAAACCTAAAGTAAATGAAAAAGAAACTCCACATGCGCCGCTTCGAAGACTGGTCGTCCAAGGGCTCTCTGAACGATCGTCTGGCTCCGATTGCAGCGGAGTAAACGCCGCTCAGATGAAAGGTAAACTCTCACTCTTCCTCTGTTTCTTTTTCCTCAACAGTGAATAAAAGAAAAAGAAAGCAAAGAATCGAAAAGAAAAAAAAAAGATCGAGAGAAAACGGAAAATAAAACTCAAAATCTCCTTCAAATTCGATTTCTTTTTCTTCTTTTTTTGTATACAATCTCTATGAATGCGTGGGTGTATTCTTGGCTTTTTTATAGCCTGATTTTTTACAGAGGAAAAAGAAAATAAAAATAAAAATAAATAAAAGGAAAATTACCCCGTCCTTGTTATTCTGTTCTTTTCTTTTGCTCTCGTTTTCGTGCTTTTCTTGCTTCTGTTGCTGGTTTGTCATGATGCAGGTACAACGTACGGAGCAGTGGACATGGCTGGGGTGACGTGGCGAGGAGCGTATGGAGGCTGGTCGCGGAAGGCTTGGCTGCGGCACCTAGATCTTATAGGGTTCCTTGCTGTTGATCTTTGTTTTAGGCCATCGGGCTGGTAATTTGGGGCTGGGGTTAATGGGTTTGGTTTAGGCCAATAGGGTTTAGTTTACTGGGTCGTGTAAATAGACTATTTTGGACTGCTATTAATTTTTGTTTGGTTTATATTTTTTATTACGGGCCGGGCAAATTGGGCCTATTACACCTGGTCTAGAAGATGATCGGATATAGAGCACGACACATGTCACCAGAGTGACTCAGAATGAACATACAAACAACCGTATACATACAATTATGAATTTAAAACACGTTAGCCGGTGCATCGGAAGTTAGATCAATACAAGTAAAAATTGAATTCAAATAGGCCCAAATACGATGTTGCAGGGTCAAATATGATCAAATACAAGGCCATATTACGAGTCTTGGGCCAAAATATCAAAATATAACATCATGTCTCAAGACATGCCTCCCATATTTTAAGATTTTATCTTCGATGTTTTATGTCTTAAGACTACAGGACCATGTCTTAAGACATTTTGCCCCCATCTCTTGAGACATGCACCTAGAAATACATGTTCAGGCAATTTTGTTATTCTTGTCTCGAGACATTTTCATCCTATCTCAATACATAAACCTAAAAATACAAAAAATTAACATTTTAAGTCAAACAATCGTGCTTTTAAACTCCTCTAAACATGTCAAACATGATACCAAAGTTATGCAAACAAATTTTACATGTGAAAACATGAAATTTCATAACCTTAAACTCATCAATTCAAGGTATGGTTATGCAAGTAAAATGAAAGCTAAATCATGTTGGATGCTAATAAAATCTTTAACATAAAGTCAATATAGGAGTGTCCAAAGTTACCACAAGACATTAACATGTACCAAAAGCCTCCAAATAACTAAAATCAACATTAAGTCTACAACAAGTACTCAAGTACATGCCTTATATTACTATGAAGGTATAAGACTTTATGAAAAATAAATAATCTAAATTTCAACATCAGTCTTGTTATTTGTCTTTATATTATCTTCATTTTTCACTTTTGGTGATGAAAGGAATTATAGAATCACTTATCACATCCACATCCAAGATTATATGTTTCGAATTTATTATAGACTGTTGCATTCACTTGAGATAATGGAGCAGATCCAATAAGATGAGCTTTATGATTTTTCATTTAATAGCTCATTAATTTTTTGAAACACAAGTAAACATGATATTAATTCAAAATATATGTTAAAACTTTCTTCACGATATTGCTACTGCAGAAGTTATACTTACCCACAGTTTTAAAATCTTGTAAGTTCAGGTGCATCCAATCATAATGAGTTTTAGATAGAATTATCATATTCTGATGATCTTTCTCTTAAAATTATTCCATAATTCAAGTGGATACAACACGGCCAGATATTCTACTTTCAACCCTTCATGAGATGATAACGAAAGAAGATCATGAGATGAACATGGCCAATTCAATTTTTCATAAAAGACTTATCAAAATTATCATTTTAACATGTATATGTACAAAGTTAAAAATATTGTAATTTATCTAGATAATATAATAAAATTTCAATCCATAAATTAAAGAATTCAAATTTCCACAATTTTTATACAGCTAAATATTAGCAATCATATATGGACAAATCGCATCAAATTTTAATAACAAGAGGGCTGGTAATTATTGTTCAATATAGTAAACTGAAATTTCAACCCAATCTAAAATAGAATCATGGAAGCTTTAAGCCTAATATTAATTCAATAGTCAAATATTTAATTATCCAAATATCATCCACCGAATCTTTCTCTAGATAATTTGATCAATCTAAAATAATTTGACATAAAAATACTTATAAAAATTGGTATGGTGGAATGGTTAAAGACATCTAAAATCTGATTGTCCTTTTCTTCTTCAGTTCAAATGAGCATTGAGGTTGCAAGTTTGATTCCCTTCAGCCTTGCGTTTAAGGTTTACTTTTTCTTTGGTGATTTCATCTCCATTTCTTCTTTACCATATTTTCTCCAACAAAATAAATTAATCAAAACAACCATACTTAATCTGAAAAATTCATCAATAGGGATCTATACAATGTTACTCCAAAGTCTATATGAATGAGATAAAATTTTACTCTTAATGTACATCAAACTTCTTATCCTAGTGGACTCCCTTAAAATAACAAAAAATTATAATAAAAAAATGGGTATGTAAAATTTATTTTTAAAAATTGGAAATTTTATTAAAATTTGTATAAATCACTTGCAGAACCAAAAAAATTGGTGACATCAATGCAGAAGGGTAAACCAGACATTTTACGTTCAATGCATGTATATATACAATATTGGAAACAGTTCTTCTTCTTCTTCTTCTTTTCTAATTTGATGCTAATGATTTTTATTTTTGGGCATCACTTAGATTCGAAATCACAATGTTACGAGATTGTGCCATACGATGAGCATTCTAAGTGTGAACCCGCAGTTCCCAGGGCCTCGGTTAGCGATTGAGGCAGGGAGAGTAATATTTGGTTTTAATCAAAAAAAAAAAAAAGGTTTACATAATCGGACGGGCTAGTTAGTTTCAACGCCCTTGATTTAATCAGTTTTGTCACTAGGTTTTTAGTTTTGAATCTGGAAGCCGAACCCCAAAAAAGATTAACTTATTTTATGTTATTTTTAATTACAAAAAACCAACAGAATCAATTTTGCTATGTTAAAATTAATTAAGTAGATTCAAGAAAAAAATTGCTCTCCTCCAAGCTCAAGAAGGTGGCCAATTCATTGCAAACAATTCTGACCTTGTTTAACAATTTTTTTATTTTTAATTTTTTTACTTAATTTTTTATAATTTTAAATCATTTTTACAACTTTTTTATAATTACTTTTTTTCTGCATATTTATATATTTTTAATAATTTTTAAAATTTTAAATTTTTTTGGTCCATTTAACATGATCAATGCAGTCAGCACGATCAACGTCCATGTCACTGGTCAACAACCATATTATGAACCAATAGTTGACATGTGATACATTTTAATTGGTTGAGTTTTTTTCAATGCAATTGGCTTTTAGGTACTAAAGCATAACAAAACATAGTTCAAGTACTAAATATCAAGGTGGGAAAACAAATATAGTTCAACAGTTAAATTGTGAATAAAGCCTTAACCGAATGACGAAACGTAGAATGGATACATGGATAAACCCAAACTCACCAAAGTTGCGCACAAGCGCCACGAAAAATAACAAATCTTCAATTGCGTAACAACACAACTTCCAACCAAAAACACCTTAAATGTGCAAAGCACAATATTATACCCTCCAATCACACCAAAAAATGTATAAAGCACAATAAAATATCCTCCTAACACACCAATACTCTCATGTGCATCAAGCTAATTCGTCAATACACAACAGTTTAAAGAGTTTGATATCTTATGGCATGTCAATTATACCCAAACACTTTCCAAATTGCTTTAATAATTAGAGCAGGTTTACACATTGGAGTTATATAGAAAAATGACAATTTCCCAAACATTCATCTCAAGCAGTTTACTTATTTAATCCATCATGAAATCCTAAACAATGAGGTTAAACAACATATAAAGTAAAATAGAAAATCTTGAGAGCACATAATCAAAAACTTCTCCAAAATTGGTTCTAACATAAAATATAAAAATTAAAGAGAAAATGTGAAATTAAGCTTAAGCAATTGAGAGATGAAAGGAATAATTGAAAGTTTAGAATCAAGAATCCAAAAAAATGAATAAGAGAATTTTAAGAGAAAAATCAAGCGGTAGTTTTTGCAAGTAATTGTTCCTTCCAATAGATTTTAGTTAATGTGTAATTTGCACTTATGCATTTTAACCTCACTCTAGCACTTTTATCAATTTTCCAGCATCCAAAAATTTCATACTATTATAGGTTATATCCAAATTTCAAAACAACCTCTTTCCAAGAAAAGTATTGTTATATAACAACTCTTGTTTAGATTAGCCTCTACCAACAAAATTTATATTGTGAACATCCTTGTCCGAAACAATTTCTACCAAAAACTGTAACCTCCCCAACCCGGCCTAGACGTTAGACCCGAATTCGAAAGATTGCATCGGTCATCAAAATGGCTTAGCAAGTTATCGGAGTTTATAAAACTGTTATTTTAAACATTAATTTATTTCTAGAAGAAAACTTAGTCTATTTTTAGAAAAACTCATGAGTTATCAAAACTAATTAATTTTAGCATTTTTCTTGTAACAGTTGACCATTTTTTAAAACTCAGTTAGCCTAATTATTCTTCCAAAATTTATTTATAATCTGGCAGCGAAAAAGTGATATTTATCTTCGTTTTAATAAAACCATATCTCATGTATAATAAATTAAAATCCGTATTTCAACATTTAAAAACAACCTAAATGCCATGCATGTGATATCAAATCAAAACCAAAAGTCTCATGTCATAGTTAGAATATAAAACCATACAGTCTCCAAATAATAAAATTATCAAATAATATATTTAAAATAATTTAATAAGCAAATTTAAGCTGAGTTCCTCCATATTAGACCTGATCATGGGTCGGGCCACTCGGCCCAGCCCGAAGGCACGCCCGAAATGTGGGAGGGTTTGGGCAAAAATATAGGCCCAAAAAGTGGGCTTAGACAAAAAAAAATAAGGCCCGTTTAAAAATGGGTCAGGCATCGAGCAAGGCATTTTTGGCCCGGGTCTGGCCCGGCCCAAATTCATTAAAGGACAAAAAAAATCTACTCTTTTTTTTTGTTTATGAATGTTATTTTCTTATTGTTTTCTCCCTATTTTGCTACCATTTTACTATTATGTTGCTACTATTTTGTTGTTATTGTTTGGATATTGTATAAAACTTATTTTATTGTTAATTTTGTTATTATTTTAAAGACATTTGTTAATTTTGTTATTATTTTAGAGGCATTTGCTTGTTAAGTTGTATTTATCTTAGTGTTATTTAAGTTTACATATTTTTTTAAAATTTTATTTTCAATTTGTTGGGAAATATTTATTTTGATGTTTTTAGTATTTTTGATGTATTATATATATTTAAAATTATATAAAAATAATATAAAAATTCAATACGGGCGGGCCGGGTCAGGCTTGGGTTTTAGCATTTTTATCCAGGTCGGGCTTGGGCAAAATTTTAGGCCCATTTTTTAGGTCGGGCATGGGCCTTGTAAATGGGCCTAAATTTTTAGTTGAGCCCGGCCCGGCCCATAAACACCTCTATTCCAGATGCCAAGTCCGCATCCTAACCTGGTGGGTTATCTATAAAGATGGAAATTAAAAGGGGAGTGAGCTATGAAGCTCAGTGTGAGTTCCATCACAAGCAAAATCAGTGTAAATAGTTCATAAATCATACCAAATAATAACGCATAGAATTATCGTAATCAAATAAAAGAATCTGAGTATTGGTTTTATTTCAAATTAACCATCTATTGTATCTCAGAATTCATGATAGCAATTTCAAACTATCGGTATTTCAGATCACTAAGCAATTTATACATAAGTATAAATATGCCATCACAGAAAATCCAGTTTGTATGCACGTGCTTAATGAATGCTATACATTTTCGGTTTAACAAAAAAGATTCTACCCTATTACTACACACCACAATGGGAGTTCCCCAAAACTCTAATCACCTACACATCGGGTTGTGGTTTTAACCACCAATAATTTGCAGATAAACTGCCAATGGCTGTGGACACACAGCAAAAACACCATAGCTGAAATCTACCTATGGTTAC